>NC_073259.2:110125909-110428939 GCF_029289425.2 Pan paniscus | reverse complement strand
GAAAAGCATTCAAGAGGAAGCAGAGCATAAAAGTCTGAAAAATTTGCAGGCTGATGATGCTATAGAAAAGAAAACCCCATTTTCTGGGGAGAAATTCAAGCCTGCTGCAGAGATTTGCCTAAATAACAAGTAGCAGAATGTTAACCACTAAGACAATGGGGAAAATATCTCCAGGACATGTCAGAGACCTTCATGGCAGCCCCTTCCATCACAGACCTGGAGGCCTAGGAGGGAAAAATGCTTTAGTGGATCAGGCCCAGGGCCCTCCTGTTCAGGACATGGTGGCCTGCATTCCCACTGCTTCGGCTCCAGTCATGTCTAAAAGGGGTCAATGCACAGCTTGAGTCATTGCTTCAGAGGGTGCAAGCCCCAAGCCCTGGCAGCTTCTACATGGTCTTGGCCCTGTGTATGTGCAGGAGATAAGAACTGAGGTTTGGGAACCTACGCCTACATTTCAGAGGGTGTATGGAAATGCCTGAATGTCCAGGCAGAAGTTTGCTACAGGGGTGGAGACCTCATGGAGAACCTCTGCTAGGGCAGCGTAGAAGGGAAATGTAGGGTTGGAGCCCCCACACACAGTCCCCACTGGGGCACTGCCTAGTGGAGCTGTGAAAAGAGGGTCACTGTTCTCCAGACCCTAGAATGGTAGATCCACTGACAGCTTGCACTGTGCACCTGGAAAAGCCAAAGGCACTCAATGCCAACCCATGAAAGCAGCCAGGAAGGGGGCTGTAGCCTGAAAAGCCACAGAGGCAGAGCTCTTCAAGGCCATGGGAGTCCATCTCTTGCATCAGCGTAACCTGGATGTGAGACATGGAGTCAAAGGAAATCATTTTGGAGCTTTAAGATTTAATGACTGCCCTATTGGATTTCAGACTTGTATGGAGACTGTGGCCCCTTTGTCTTGGCCAATTTCTCCCATTTGGAAAGGGGGTATTTGCCAATATCTGTAGCCCCATTGTATCTAGGAAATAACTAACTTGCTTTTGATTTTGCAGCCTCATAGGTAGAAGGGACTTGCCTTGTCTCAGATGAGCCTTTGGACTTGGACTTTTGAGTTAATGCTGGAATGAGGTAAGACTTTGGGGGACTGTTGGAAGGGCATTGAATTGTAGTTCCCGTAATTCCCACATGCCATGGGAGGGATCCAGTGGGAGGTAACTGAATCATGGGGGAGGTTTCCCCTGTGCTAGTCTCATGACAGTGAGTGAGTTCTTACGAGTATGAGATTTAATGGTTTTATAAGGAGCTTCCCCCTTTGCTTGGCTCTCATTCTTCTCTTTCCTGCTGCCATGTGAAGAAGGACATGTTTGCTTCCCCTTCTGCCATGATTGTAAGTTTCCTGAGGCCTCCCTAGCCCTGCAATTGTGAGTCAATTAAGCATCTGTCCTTTATGAATCACCCAGTCTCATGTATATCCTTATAGCAGCAGGAGAATGGACTAATATGGGTACCAAGTCATATTCCTCGGTGACGTATTTTTTTTTTATTTTTCTTGTTGTCACAAGTCCAACAACAGGTGAACTTTCAAGCAAGTCCTATTTTTTAATAAAAAATGAGATATAATTTTATGAAAAGGTAGACTAACTTTCTTGTGGCATGACCAAATCTAAAAGGGAATCCCAATCACTCCAAGAAAGCTCTAAGAAATTGTTGGGCTGATTGGCTAGCCCTCCCAAGAGGCTACCTTGAAAGATAATTCTTATTAAATATTTAAATTTTGGATTATTTGCTATTAAACAACAAATGAACAAAAACATATTGTATTCAAATCCTACTCTATGTTTCCTTCTATTATTCATTAAGTACATCATTTTAAAAAGATAAGATTTTACAAGTATATACTCCAGTAGGGCAGGACAATGATGTATACTTTGTTTGCATCACCTCATCTCATCACTCAGCCAAGATGTAGCTTAGGTAATAACTATTACATGTATACAGTAAGGACTCCTACACATATATCTCCACCTCTGACCTATCCCCTGAACCCTAGATTTATATTTTCAACTGTCTACTAAACTCCCACTTGGATGTATAATACTTATCTCAAACTCAACAAATCTGAACAAAATTTTGCATGCCCTAGTCTTCTCCCTCTCAGTTAATGGTTCCACCATTCCCCAGTTGCTTAAGCCAGAAATCTAGGAATCAGTTTTGATTCTATTCATTCCTTTAATCCCCAGACCCTATCTATTAGAAAATCTTGTGAGTTCTAGCTCCAAAATATTTCTAACCTCTCTACCACTCCCATCCTAATCCAAGCCGAGGATAACTGGGCCAGTACAATAGCTTCCTAAATGGCCCTTTCTACTTTCATTCTTGCCTATAAATCTTATCTCCTCAACCAGACTGATCTTTCAAAAATATCAACCAGGCAATCTAAACCCTCTAAGACATCCCATTACATAAAAATCTAACCTTATTGCCGTGGGGGCAGAGCCCTTTGACATGGCCTCAGCCTCCTCCTCTTCCAACAACTCTACTGCTTACTTGCTCTGCTCCAGCCCCTCTGCACTGTTCACTGTTCGCAGAACCACTAAGCTTACCATGGATTCAGCCCCTTACACTTTGCCTTCCTTCTGCCTAAAATTCCCTTCCCCCAAACCTTCACAAGTCTGATTCCTTCTCATCACCAGGACTCTGTTCAAATGCTATCTTCTATCTAAAATTTCCACACTCTAGCCACTCTCTATTCCCCAACCCTGCTTTATGTTACTCATATGACTAACCATATCTGAAATTGTTATTTTGTTGTTGGTTTACTGTCTGTCTCCCCTACATCTCAAATATGAGTGCCATGAAGTAGGAATTTTGCTTAGCTTGTTCACTGCTAGAGTTTAGAACACACTTGGCACATAGCAGGCACAAGATAAATATTTGTTGAATGAATGATTAAATCAGTATTCAATAAACCATACAAATTGCATGATAGTTGTATTAGCCAGAGTTCTCCAGAGAAATAGAACCAACAGAAGATGGATGGATGGATGGATGGATAGATAGATAGATAGATAGATAGATAGATAGATAGATAGATAGATATAAGAGGATATTTATTGCAGGCATTGGCTCATGAAATTACAGAGGCTAAGAAGTCCCATGATATGCCATCTACAAGTGGGAGACCCAGGAAATCCAGTGGCAGAAGTCAATCCAAGCATGAAGGCCTGAGATCAGAGGAACTGATGGTATAACTCCAAGTCCAAGGCCATAAACCTGAGAACCTTGTGGTGAGTGGGGGCATTGTTTTAAGTCTTGAAGTCCAAAAGCCCAAGAAATAAGAACTCTAAGACCCAAGGGCAGGAGGAGATGGACGTCCCAGCTCAAGAAAAGAGAT
Organism: Pan paniscus; assembly: GCF_029289425.2. Classification (NCBI taxonomy): domain Eukaryota; kingdom Metazoa; phylum Chordata; class Mammalia; order Primates; family Hominidae; genus Pan; species Pan paniscus. The sequence goes on along the minus strand of NC_073259.2, from coordinate 110,425,599 downwards.
TAAATTCACCTTGCCCCACCTTTTTTTTTCTATTTGGCTCTCAATGGATTGGACGATGCTCACCCACATTGGCAAGAGTGTATCTTCTTTTCTCAGTCTGATGATTCAAATGGTAGTGTCTTCCAGAAATACTCTCACAGGCACACCCAGGACAAATGTTCTACCAGCTATCTGGGCGTTGCTTAGGCCAGTCAAGTTGACCCATAAAATTAACCAACGAAGTAATTCTAACAAAGATTTATAACCAGATTACACTCTTCTGAAGCTAAAGAACTGCTAATGGAGATAGCAGTCATCAGTTACTGTGATAGTTAATGTTGAGTGTCAACTTGATTGGATTGAAAAATGTGAAGTATTGTTTCTGGGTGTGTCTGTGAGGGTGCTGCCAAAAGAGATTAACATTTGAGTTAGTGGACTAAGAAAGGCAGACCCACTCTCAATCTGGGTGGGCACCATCTAATCAGCTGCCAACATGGCTAGGATAAAAGCAGGCAGAGGAATGTGGAAGGACTAAACTGGCAGAATCTTCTGGCCTCCATCTTTCCCCTGTGCTGGATGCTTCCTGCCCTCAAACATCGGACTCCCAAGTTCTTCAGCTTTTGGACTCTTCTCTTGGACTTACATCACTGATTTGCCAGGGGCTCTGAGGCCTTTGGCCACAGGCTGAAGGCTGCACTATCAGCTTCCCTACTTTTAAAGTTTTGGGACTTGGAATTGCTTCCTGGCTCCTCAGCTTGCAGACAGCCTATTGTGGGACTTCACCTTATGATCATGTGAGTCAATACTCCTTAATAAACTCTTAATAAACTTTCATATATTAACCTATCCTATTAGTTCTGTCCCTTTAGAGAACCCTAATACAGTTACATAGACAAACCATTGGATTTAAAACTAATGTGTTCACACAGGCCTGGCTAGGTTACTAGTTGTGAACCTATATTAAGTGTTAGCTGGTAAAGGGATCTTAACAGGGTGTCACACTAGTTTCAGGATCTTTGAGTACTAGATAAAATGCCTCCTTGGGCAGGTGGAAGATGACCGAAATAAAAAAATGTGCATATATCATCCTGGTCAGTCCTCACGAGGTGCAGAAAATGACCAATGCTGGCATTGATTGACTGTCCTCCTTTGCTCTCTCTCCTTTTAAGAGTGTGGAGTCTATTGGAAAAGAAGCATTAAATGAATTCACAGCATTATCTTACCAAATCCCTGTAATTATTTTAAGTATGTGGCATAATCTGTGCACAGCCAGTGATTAAGCCATGCCACAATTAAAACAATACCATGAAATAATTACAAAAGAGCTAGACAGACTGTGCTATCTCTCTGCTTGGTGTCCAAATGTTACACAGAAGAATGTAATTCTACTCTGCAGAGACCATTAAAATCTTCCAACATATTTTTAAATCCCTGGCTGTCTGAGGGTGAGTGAGGTCAGGGAAGGCTGGGTGACAACAAAGAGTGGGGAAGAATCTTGAATGAAGCTTGGGCTATTTAGATAAGCCTTTCATCACAAGAGAGAAAATAACTAAAAATAATTCTTGAGAAAATACATTTTTTTCTCTTTATAAAAATGGATTTCTGTCTAATCAGAAATCCAGATAGCTTGGCTGGACTACAGGACCTATCTAGAAGACAGAAAGACCTGGCTAATATTTCTCCATTTAGACTGAAGCTACAATTATTCTCCTAGTCAGAGCAGATGAAGGAAAGAAGAAAGAATCCAAAGGCTAATGTTAAATTCATTATTTTACACAGTTATCCACACAAGCCCAATGGCATGAATAAACAGTTTATGTGTATGCATCTCTATGTTAACAATACTTTTGCAGGTTGCTTTCACTGATACTATCATTGTTTTTATTTCCAACTAATGACAAGAGAGGCAGCCCATAAATACAGGTTAAACCACAAAGGAAGGTATCTGGCACAAAAAATTTGCCCCAGATCAGTGGAAAACAGCTATGAAATAAGTAATTCCAACTGATTCTTTTATTTGAGTCCAAGGCTACCTGGACAAAACCATACAAATGGAATCATCTTGTGGCATTATATGAGGGAATGAGAGAATTTGATTTGGTGGAAAGAAAGTATCAGGGCTTACCTTAGTTCAGCTGGTCCTAAACCAGTAGCATTTGCATTGCTTGGGGACTTCCTAGGAATGCAACTTCTGGAATCTGAAGTTAAACCTACTGACTCAGGAACTCTGGGGGTGGGGGCCCAGCAATAATGTGTCTTAGGAAGCCTTCCAGGTGATTCTGATGCCCACTCAAGCTGGAGAGCCATTGCCTTGGAGTCTCTTCACTCTTTGATAGAGAATTATAAGGATCCAAACATGCCGTCACCTGGGTGTTCCAGGCTTCTCCTTTGGCTCTAATCCCAGCCTTCCCATATGCTAGGCGTGTGAGTAGAAACAGAAATAAACTGCCAGCTAAACTCCTCTCTACCCCTGAGGGGAAGGTTATAGGTAGACCCATCTGCAAAACCAAATCAGAGAAGCTAGAATGTCGTGTATTTTCTCTGGATAGAGTGATGCTATTAAGAATAAAGTAATCTAGGGTAGCATTATACATTGGATCTTAGATCTAAAGAGTAAGAGATCTTGAGTTCTTTGATTCCTAGTTAAATATTCTTCAGTACCTGACACTATATTTTGACTGTATTGGCATTCCGTAAATTTTGGTGTAAGTAAATAAAGTACAAATTACCCTACTTATGGGAGACACTTACTTTCAGTTCTGTTTTCTCTCTACTGTCTTCACCTGGCCACGTATATCATCCTAAAAAAAAAAGAAGAAGAAGAAGGAATGGCCATTTCCCAGGTTCCCCAACTTAAAAGTCAGACCTTACTGGAAAGGCATGAACGTTATTCATTCATACTTCTGTTCATTCAACCAATGCTAACTGTGCATCTGTCACATGTCAGGCACTGGGTTAAAAACTGGAGAAACAAATTCAGGTATGGCGTTGCCATACACCTGGGAGCACACAGTGTGCTATAAGGGAACACGCATAAGTAATTAAGGACAATAAGGTCTTCTAGTTGCTATGATCATAGGGAGCACAGGATATGGCATGCATACAAGATGGTATGTTTGAGTCTACTTCTAAGAGTGTGGAGGGGTGTCTGGTAGCCTTGTCCCTGAATATACTCCATAGATATTTCTATGCCAGCTTGGACTAAATCAACTCTGTAAGGATTCAGAGCTTGTTATGTGACCTGAGATTCATAATGACCAGAATTTGTCAGTTTGGAATCAGTCAAGGACAGGAGGATTTGAAAAACATTTTTCCTTAGACAGAGTCATCTGAACATTTTCACCACATACTACTTTTTTGGGACTGTCTACCGAATCTGTGTGTCAGCTCACTTGTGCCTCCTTGACAACTGAAGTCAAGGCCGAATGCTTGGCAAAAATAGTTCAAGCAGCATGCCACCCACTCCCCTCTCTGCTGCCACAGTGATTCTAGACTCTGTGCAAAACCACCCTAAGCAACTAGGGACCAAAACTAAGGAAATTGATTTCCTTAAAAAGCAAATGGAATGGAGTTGCCAAAAGAGTTTCTAGGAGGATATGCATGGAATTTGGGATTTTTGATTTGTGTTTCTACAAACTCTGGGCAAGCTGCCCTGCTAAAATTACCATTAAGTTGAATTTATGACCAAGTAATGGTGCATTTCTCTCGTTAAAGACAAATCTTCTCTATCTGTCTGGGCTTGAGCGTGACCTGCGTGGGAAAACAATAAATCACCAACCCTGCGCTGCTTTTTTGTGTGCCTCGGGACTGGAGGGGGATGCCAAAGCACTTAAGGTCAGCTTTGTGATTTGTGTCTCAGGAGGGCAGAAAAATCAGTTTGAGGATTTGCTAAAGGATCAACAAAATAATTGATAACCAGTGCACTGGCATGATTCTGAGGTTGGAATGCCTTTGAAACAGTTCCCAAATGGCACCAGGGATTAGGAAAGATTCTTGAACAGAGAATGAGTTATGTGACCTGGGATGTACTTTAACTCTGCCTTTGACCTGGGTGTCGTCGTGAAGAACACTTGGCCTCCATGACCTCATCGTCTGTCAAGTAGGTAGAATAATGGCTGCAACCCAGATGGAACACACAAAACATCCAGAGACACCCTCCAAAAGCTGGCAGTTATTTCTGGGGGCTTCCACAGCTTTTTTATTAAAATAAGAGAAACAAAAACAGAGGAAAATAATACCTAATTTTAATCCTTAATTTCAAATTATGGGATATTGACTGCTAATGTTTTTGCTCGAATTTTTCAATGCTGCTTGTCCTTCAAATTTCTCCCTAGAATAAACAATAATTGTAATATTTTATATTTACTAAGTGTTTAAAACCCTGGGCCAGGTACTATACTAAGCCCTTTACCTGCATCTCCTATAATCCTCACCAGCACCTCTTCAGGTGGGGATTTTAGTTCCATTCTGTAGGTTAGAAAACTTGGGTTTGTGGAAGCCAACCCACTGATGATGTTGAAACTCAAACTCAAACTAGACTGTTCTGGAGTTTGTACTTATAAGCACTAAGAGAGGAAATAACAGGGATGATGAAGGAAATTCTACCTGTTCTTAAATTTCTAGATCAAATTTTTCAAATGTTAGATATAAATTCTTAATATTAGGAGGTTTAATAATTGGTTGGTTGGGAATTTCTCTTTTACTCTTACAATACAGAGGTCCATTCAATACCTGTTCCTTTCTCTCCCACTGACAATTAACCATATCCTTCTATTTCATATTCAGAATATTTAAAGCAGAAGAATTTTCAAGATAAACCCTCTACTTTAACTTCATTCAGCAGTCTCACTCCCTTCTTTGGCAAGTTTTATACTTTTTATAGCCTCTGATCGTATCATAATATAAATTATATTATCAAGGAGTTAACTATACATTCTTCAAAACCTTATTCCCTTTAAGAACTTATAATTTATTCCAACCATTTCTGAGATAAATTATTACAAATCTCATGACTCCATGTCCTCTGGGAAATTCATACTTAAAAGGCTTTCTATACAAATACAAAATATATCCAGACTTCTTTGCATTCTAGTTTTGGGGTCTGTATTTTCTCTGTCTCTCTTCCCACTGTTGTGAACTGTTTTTCCACATGCTGTCAGTGTGGCCTCACTGGTTATAATCTATCTTGCTTTATAAATAATTGTCTACATAAGTACCTGAAGGCAGATCCATGTTTCTACTGTGAAGTAAAGTGCACAAGCTTTGTGATACATATTTTATATTATCATTTAGTTTATTATACCTGTGAGGTCACAACAGTTTGCCTGATGGTTATATTTGACCAAAGATGTAAGTTGAATATGAATATAAGTTGGATTTTTTGCAAGTTATACATACATATATAGAAATAGAAATAGATTGGTGTATGATGATGTGGGAGATATAGATATCACACATGGGTGTTTTAGCTTAGACTCTTTGTAGACCAGGCATAATACTGAGAGAAACTATGAGTCTAAATTGGTGGCTGTTCTGAAAAACATGCATAAAGCCCAGAATTCAAGCTAAAACATTACTTACTACAATGTTTACTTATACTGCAATACTTTATACACAAAAGTCACTTAATAAAAGCTAACTAAAGAAGATCTTACACAAAGGCATTCAATGCCAAACCACTGAATGGTTTGCTAATGTCTTTTTCTTCCCAGATCCACCTATGCTGCTCTTTGAACTTAAGAGTATGTAAAATATTTCACATGTTAAGATTTTTTCCTCTTTAAGAACATACCAAATATTAATAGAATTAAAATATAAGTCAGACTGCAAGAAAATATTTGCAAATTATGTATCTAATAACTTTATGCACAATATATTTTTTAAACTCTCAAAAATCAGTAATAATTTTTAAGAACTAGAAAAAATATTGTGACAGACACTTCACTAAAGAAGATACACAGATGGCAAATGTATTAGTTCATTTTCACACTGCTATAAAGAACTACCGGAGACTGGGTAATTTATTAAGAACATAAGTTTAATTGACTCACAGTTCCATGGGCTTAATAGGAAGCATGACTGGGAGGCCTCAGGAAACTTAAAATCATGGCACAAGTTGAAGGGGAAGCAAGGCATACCTTCCCATGGTGAAGCAGGAGAGAGTGAGTGTGGAGGAACTGCCACACACTTTTAAACCATCAAATCTCACGAGAACTCACTACCACAAGAACAGCAAGGGGGAAGTCTACTGCCATGATTCAGTCACCTCATGCCAGGCCCCTCCCCCAATACACAGAGATTACAATTCAAGATGAGATTTGGGTGGGGATACAGAGCCGAACCATATCAGCCAATAAGCAGATGAAAAGATTTTTAACACTATTAGTTACCACAAGAATGTACATTTAAGACACAATGAGATACCACTACATGCTTATTAGAATGGCTAAACTTTAAAAACTGACCATACAAAATGTTGGTGAGAATATGGAGAAACTAGAACTCTCACAGACTACCAGTGGGTAAGTAAAATTGTTCCACGACTTTTGAAAAGTGTGGCCATTTCTTAAAAAATTAAACATGTAATTACCATATGATCCAACCATTCCACTCATAGGTATTTATTTACCCAAGAAAAATAAAATCATGTGTCTATGTAAGTATTTATATGTGAATGTTCACAGCAGCTTTATCCCTAATAGCCCCAAACTGGAAACAACCCAAATGTCCATCAGCAGGTAAATGGAAAAACAGATTGTGACATATCCATACAATGGAATACTGCTCAGCAACTTAAAAAAATGAACTACTGGTACATGCAACAACATGTCTGTATCTCAAATCAATTATGCTGAGTGAAAGAAGTCAGACAAAAAAGAATACATACTCTAGAATTCCATTTATCTAAAATTCTGTAAAGTGCAAACTAATCTATAGTGATACACAGCAGCTCAATAGTTGCCTAGAAGCTGGGGTAAGAAAAGGGAAAGGGAAGAACACAAAGAAATTTGTGGAGATGATGGATATGTTTACTGTTTTGATTAGGTAATGCTCATCGGTGTAAAAGTATGTCAAAAATTCTCAAATTGTACACTTTAGATTTTTCAGTTTATTGCTTGTCAATTATACCTCAATAAAGCTATAGCAAAGAGAAAAAAAAACATACCAAACAAAGGAAAGGGAATAAAAGTGATTGCAGAATCAAAATTTAGATACAAAAGAAATCGAACAGATCAAACCATCTACTTATCTATTTTATGGATGAAGCAATTGAGGCCTAGACAATGGTTATTCACTAGGTAGACTAATTAGGAACACTAAAATAACAAAAATTAACAAATTTAACATTTGGTAATTCAAAAAATGCATCAAGTAGTCACCTTGGTGAAAATCAGAATTTTGTTGTATTTGCTTACATTACATCTGGGGTCATAATATCATAATATGTTCAATGTGTAGGGCTTCTAAGTATCTTAATCCCATTATGTTCCTAGTAATGTCAATTGGCTTGATTGAGCTCACACAGTTGGTGACACAGCAACAATTTGTGTCTCTAGATTCTCATCTCAGACTCTACCCTTTAGAACAGATTCACAGAGCTGGAAGAAAAGTCCATACCTGAAGAATTAGCCGTCAGATGACCTGATGACCCCCAACTGGGAAGAAAAAAGAATTATGCAATCCAACATATGGGCATCTCTCTTGCCAAAAGCAACCCTGCAGAAATTACCTCTTTGTTAGGCTGTGCAAACTTCCACTGGTCACAGAAGCTCACCCCTAATCCCTGCTTCAGCTTGGGATTTGTCTGCAACAGATTCCTGCTAAACAGGAGCCAGGCACAAGTGGGGAAGTCCCCAAGAGGGAGTAAACACAAAAGAAATCTACAGACTGTCTACAAAGGAATGAGTCACCAACTAACAGGAAAAATAGTACTGAGAAGTATCTGATAGTCTCTTCTCACAAACAGATTACTAGGTGTCCAGGTTTCTATTGCTGTATATTAAGCTACCCCAAAATTTCATGACTTAAACAGCAATAATTATTTAAGAATTTGCCATTTTGGCAGGTCTCAGCAGGACAGCTTATCTCTGCTCCATGTGGCCTAACTGGGGTTGGATGACCCACCTCCAAGATGGCTTACTTTCATGAATGGTAAGTTGATGCTGCCTATTGGTTCCTCTCCATGAGGTGGCCTAGGCTTCCTCACAGAATAGAGACTAGGTTCTAACAGCAAATATCCCAGAGATAGGAAGTGGAAATAGCCAGTTTCTTGGTATACAGTTCGGACCTTACCAGATCAAGTGCCAGTTTCCAGACCTGTATCTTAAGAAACTGCCACAGCAACACTTCTGCCGTGTACTATTGGTCAAGTAGTCAAAAACACAGATTTAAGGAAAAGGACATAGACCACACCCAACCTCTACAAGGAAGAAGTTTCCAAGAATTCAGGGGCAATATTTTAGAGCCATTACATCAAAATGCCACATAATCACTACAGTTAAAAAGTACCTGGAGGCTGGACATGGTGTTTGAGGTCTGTAATCCAAGAACTTTAGGAGGCCAAGGTGGGAAGATCACTTGAGCCCAGGAGTACAAGACCAGCCTGGGCAGCATAGTGAGACCTGGTCCCTACAAAAAAATTAAAACAATAGCCAGGTGTGGTGGCACGTCTGTAGTCCCAGCTACTCAGGAGCCTGAGGTGGGAGGATTGCTTGAGCCCAGGAGATCAAGGCTGCAGTCAGCTGTGATCGTGCCAGTATACTCCAGCCTAGCTGAGACCCTGTCTGAAGAAAAAAAAAAAAGTACCTGGACACTTTTGTTGGTTTCTCTTTAAACCTTCGCTCTCTGATAAGAGAGTAAAGGACTGTGTGTATTCAGCTTGACCACAATCCCAGTACTGTAAACAAGACTGGGAAGCATTCTCTGCTGGCTTGTGTGTGATCTGGCATCCACTTTGTTTTCACACTTTATAAATAGAAATGGTAACACTGCATTTTTAAATCCACCTAAAAGCTCTCTGTAGACAAGGATTTTATCATGTTATAGTGCCCCAAACTTAGTAGGTACTTACCGATATTGCAAATTGATATAATAAACCAAGTTGGCCCTATACAACTGTCAGATTTTTTGGTAAATATTTATCACCTCAATATTTGGTAATACAATAAAAGAGAAATGGAAGCTATGACTTCTTCCTTCACCTCACCATTAGGTGGCAAGTGTAATAAAGGAAATCTTAGACAATATTCTGCTACATAGAAATATCTATTAGCAAGCAAGCTTCACAATAGTCATAGAAACTATTCCCCTGGCTTGAGGAAGTCAGTCCCTGATATCTATCTTTTAGGCACTCCAACAAGCTTTACAATAATAATCTAACAGAAGAATCAGCAAAGCCTGTAATTGGATCAGGTAATAGAGCCTTGATTAAATAGGGAGGTGTAGAACCAAAGTTCTAGACGCAGGGGATACTCTGAAGATGTAAGGCTTCTGGGCTTGATGGGTCCTTCAATACTGTTCCTTCAAGGACAAAGATGGCCTGTGTAATCTTTTTTCAGCCAGACATACCTTGGACACCATTTACTTATCCCCCAAAATTATGCTCAACATCCCTTACCCTCATCAATGAACCCTCTGGTGCAGATTTAAATAGCAGTATCTGTATTCCTGCATTAGGTGACCTCACCCTGGGAGCCTGAAACCAGCCATGGTGAGAGTATTGATGGACAGAAATCAGCAAATGCTACAAATCAGGACTCTACTCCTCCCCAGAGCTGGTTGTTAAACATTTTTTATTACATTACTGTAACTAACTGCCCCTAAAGTATTGATTAAAGTTAATTTGTTTACATTATTTATACTGGAGTATTCAAAAGTAACTTACTAATAACATAATATGTAAATATTAATTGATTATATTAATTATTGTATACAGTTCTATATTTAAATGAGTAGGGATGTATAAGTGTGTGGGGATGTGTGTGTGTGTGTGTGTGTGCACCGTAAGTGAGGAGTTGTTTGTCTAATCTTTCCAGCTCAATATATTCCATGAAGTTTTCAGTGACATCATATTGAATAGAATAGAATAGCATTTGTCCAGCAGGACTGAATTAGATCACAGTGTAAGAGCTTTTATATGATTAGCCAATTAAGGTTAAGACTGATCAAAGATAGAATGACATACTAATCCAATTTTAATTGTATTTTCATTGAAAATTCTGATTTCTCCTAACCTGAGGCACAGTCCATAATTTTATGTGCAGCATGATAAGAAACACCAGAGTTCAAGTTTCAACTTTGGCATATCTTACCTGTGTGACCTCAGACTAGTCATTTCTGAGCTTCAATTTTCTCATGTGTAAAAGGGGGTGATAAAAATGAGATTATCCATGTGAAAGCACTTGCAATTTGTATAATGCTGTAACATACTGATAATTTATTATGAAAGAGCCTCACAAAGAACTAGTTTCTAAAATGTTAATAGATCAGGGGCTGGGCATAGTGGCTCACATTTGTAATCCTAGCACTTTGGGAGACCAAGTTAGTAGGATTGCTTGAGCCCAGGAGTTCAAGACCAGCATGGGCAACAGACCGAGACCCCATCTCTACAAAAAATACAACATTTAGATGGGCATGATAGCATGTGCCTGTAGTCCGAGCAATGCAGGAGGCTGAGGTGGGAGGATCGCTTGAGCCTGAAAGTTGAGGCTGCAGTGAGCCATGATCGCACCACTGCCCTCCAGCCTGAGTGACGGAGTGAGAACTCGTCTCAAAAAAAAAAAAAAAAAAAAAAGGCCAGGAATGTCCTATTCTTCTTTCTTTAATGAGAAATAATAATTTTACATTTTAAAAAGAATTTATCTGTCAAAATCAAGAGTATTAAAATTAACTTTTCTGGATTCTCTATGATTGCAAACAAAGCCTGATCACAAAACTGTCATCAGTTACGTACACTTTGACACATTAAACGTCATCATCCTCCTGGGATGTATATGGGATGTTCTAGCTGAGGCTCACTGCCTCAGAACCAGCTCAGGTCCTGCAGTTCATTGCCTGTCACTAGTCTATATTTACAGTGTTTCCCCCAGTGAACTATATCTTCACATTTTTTCTTTCCGTTTACTTCTTTATTATAAAACACCCTCCTCTCCCTACCCCATCCACACTCACACATATGGAGGAGGAAAAAAAAATGGCCCTGAAGTGTCTGTCCTTTAATCTAATTTTCATTTTCAGTAAACACTGCTCCACCTTACCTCACTTAATAGGTGCTGGAACTTTATTTGTATTATTCCATTTATCTCTCTTCAAAATATTCTCTTTTAAAATATAAGAAAACAAACTGAGCTTCAGAAAGTTTAGAGACTTGCTCAAGGCTCACAAAGTTCATAATTAGTATAACCAGAAACAATTCTCATTTTTCCTTGCTAAGAATCCCTCATAAACCTTACAAGTGAAATCACAGACTCTCAGAAATCAGTCTATTTTAAAAGGTCTTCTACACCACACAATAGTTTAATGGCTGAATCTCTTATTTCCCATTAGAACAATGAGCAGTTGTATTAAAACTGTATGTCTGACACTAAAACGTACACTTGTTAAAAGCGTGCTTTTTTATCTTTGAACTCCTAGTGAGTGTCCCAATGCTTGGCAAAGGGAGGCGTTTAACAAATGTTTGTTCTTTAATGAAAGAATGATTCCATTGGCCATGCATTCTGATCAACTGAACACCTTCAGTGACAGAAAAGACACTATTGCCAGAGGAAACCATCACCTTCAAGACCTCCTAATGTCAAATTACTTGTCTAAAAACAAAAGAAAGAAAGGAAGGGAGAAGGGAAGAAAGGAAAAAATAAAACTTAAACAAATAAAAGGCTCACTGTGGCTCATGTCTGTAATCTAGCATTTCAGGAGGCTGAGGTTAGAGGATCACTTGAGCCCAGGAGTTTGAGACCAGCCTGAGGAAACATAGCAAGACCTCATCTCTACTAAAAAATTTTGAAAAAAAGCAATTAGGCATGGTGGTACACACCTGTAGTCCAAGCTACTCGGGAGGCTGAGATGGGAGGATCATTTGAGCCCAGGAGTTTGAGACTGCTATGAGCTATGATTGTGCCACCACACTCCAGCCTGGGTAACAGAGCAAGACCTTGTCTAAAAATTAAAAAAATATATAAAAATAGAGGCTTCCCAGGAATAGATTTAACTACTTGAAACAAACTATTTTCAAATGAGATGCACTGGCCAGGAAACCAAGCAAAGACAGACATCCTGCCTCCTTTACTCCCTCCAAAACAAACCACATTGCACTCTATAACAAAGGAATGTTTTTTTCGATAAGAGCTAAAAGATTCAGAAGACTACACTGTTGTTAGTAAATGGAGAGCTTTCGTTCAATAGTCAGTTCACAGAAATAACTCAAAGTTAACTATGGAAACTGTGTCAGTTTTGAAAGTGATGAAATAATAATGCACATATGCCATAAAAATAAGCAAAAAGAAGATTATTTAAAGTTTAGAATTCTTTTTGGATTAACATTTTATACTTTTGAAATTTCAGAGTTCTGGGGTATGTTCACAGCTGCTCTGATTCTTCAAACATGTATAAGTTAAAAGTGCCTCTCTTTTCTCAACAGATGAATAAGTGAGTGAGGAAGAAAGTGGCCCCAAATGAAGTTGTGGAAATAGGCAGGGCTGGATCATTCACGGCCTTGCAGGTCATGGTGAGGGGTTGAGATTGAGTTGCCTTTAGAAAGGTAATGGGGAAACACTGAATGATTTTGAGCAGGGATTTGACATGCTCAAATTTTACTTATATTTTTAGAATGTGATAAGATTTATGTCTTAACTTTCACTGCTGGGTGGATGATGTAGTCTACGAGGACAAAAGTAAAAGCTGTGAGATCCTCTGGTTGACAAAGAAGTCCAGACAACAGATGATGACAGCTTGGACCACACTAGTGACAGCAATAATGGAAAAAAGTAAATGGGTTTTATATTTATTTCAGAAACAGAATCAATAATTATAGTGGTTACTGTTGTATTGGATGTATGAGGTGAAGAAGAGAAAATCAGGAAAACACTTGAGTTTCTGGCTTAACCAACTAGGTGGACAGTGGTACAACTTACAGAGATAGGCTTAGGGTGGAACAGGCAATGGTTGGGGCAAACCAAAAGTTCCATTATATATATGTTAAGTTTCAGACATCACTTGGTCCTCTGGGTATGCATTTGTTGATTTGAATATCTGTTAAATCAATGAATATAGTTCTAATTTCACTTAGGATATAGAAACTGCAAAAGAATGTCACTATCACCAAAACAGGAAAAGTTGGTAATCTAAACTCTTAAATAATTTACACTGCCTCAGGAAAAAAAAAAAAAAAAAGGCTGAAAATCTACAAAATAGTTTTCAAGTTCATCAGTGAGCTGAGGTTGATCAGTTGAACTAAATTCCTAAGGATGAAAGGCTCCTCATAGGTAACATAGGACACTCAAATGTTTCACCTTTTAGGGAGAATAGGAGGGAAGGGAGGCAGTTATTGGAGTCAGTAAGATGAAAATAGCTGAAATTTAGCACATTCTTAAAGGACAAGTGTGGACTAGTGTGAAAGTGTAGAATCTTCAGGTGCCACAGGCACAGGGAAGTCTGCACCCACTCATGGGGTTCTTGATGGGTCTCATCTGAATATTCACAAGAACGATTGAGGGCAGGTAGGAAGCTGGAGAAAGCGCCTCTTGGTGGCACAGGTGTACAGGGTCTGCTAAGGTTTGAGAGAAGAGCAGGAGTGTCTATGGAATTTTTTTTTTTTTTTTTTTTTTTTTTTTTTTTGAGACAGAGTCTTGCTCTGTCACCCAGGCTGGAGTGCAGTGGCACCATCTCGGCTCACTGCAAGCTCCACCTCCCGGGTTCATGCCATTCTCCTGCCTCAGCCTCCTGAGTAGCTGGGACTACAGGCGCCCACCACCACGCCCAGCTAATTTTTTTTTTTTTTGTATTTTTAGTAGAGACGGGGTTTCACCAAGTTAGCCAGGATGGTCTCGATCTCCTGACCTCGTGATCCGCCCTCCTCGGCCTCCCAAAGTGCTGGGATTACAGGCGTGAGCCACTGTGCCCGGCCACAGGAGTGTCTATGGAATTTCATCTCTCAATGGGCTCTGCATGAGTACAGTATGGTGAGCAGCTGCTACTTCCCACAGCCCAGAATGTTCTCAGATAGGAAGTAAAATCTGTCGCTGTTGAGATGATAGAAAGAACATGTTCACATCCCAGACATGACAATGCTTTCACATGAAGTAAAATGAATCTGCCACTGAGGGAGGGACATGAAACCCTGTCATGTCCCTATTTCCGGGCAAAGGTAGGCTGCTACTGGGAAAGTGGTAGAAAACTTTCTCATGTGCAGGATCCTGCACTAATACAAAAAAGAGGACTGCTATTGCTGGGGGCGGAGGCAGAGTTCACCTGTTCAGCGGGGAGGGAAGTACAGGAAACCTACCTGCACTCTAAAACATGGACTGAAAAGGAGGCAAAGGCTTGTCATGGGAGAGACATAGGGGTATTCAAAACAACTGACATCAGGCTCAGGAGCACAGGACCTGCCTGAAACTAAGGCTGGAACAGGAGAAGTGAAAGCCTCCAACTCCAGCATGAGTCTTGCACAGAATAACAAACAACAGAAGTCTCTAGGCTAGGGTAAATACAAGAACATGGAGATAAATCCCCCCAGTGGCAAAGTCATACATGGATTGCTGAAAGCTGAGAGTGAAGAAACATTTAGAAAATTCCTCTAGCACTTCAGACCTCACACTAAGGATAAGGTAGCACTTGTCTACCACAGGAGGAATTTGAAGCCTAGGGTTCACTGAATATAACAATATATCAACACGACAACAGCAAACTTAAACTCAGCTCATGTACATATCAGAGAGCCTCAACTGCCCAAAGACTCATGATCTAACAGAAGAAGAAGCATGCCTACTGCTGGGCATAAATATTATTTAGCTCAGTTTCTAATGTTATTTTGTACACATTATCTGGTATGTAAACAAAATTGCCATATACACAAAAAGCAAGAACATAACAACCCATTGTCAAGAGATTAAACAAACTCAGAATTTAGTCCAGATGTTGAAACTAACAGACAGGAACTTTAAAATAATTATAATTAATACATTAAAGGATCTAGTGGAAAAAATATGATACATACTTAAAGAGATAAAGATTTCAACAGAAAGATGTATTCTTTTCCTAGGGGTACCATAACAAATTACCACAAACTGGGTGGCTTAAAATAAGAGAAAATTATTCTCTCAGTTCTAGAAGCCTCAAGTCTGAAATCAAGGTGTCAGCAGAGCCACACTCCTGGAGGTGCAAAGGGAAAATCCTTGCTTTTTGCAGCTTCTGGGGGCAGTCAGCATTCCTTGGCTTTCTTGACTTGTGGCCACAGCACTCCAATCTCAGCCTCTATCTTCATATTGCCATCTCCTCTGTCTGTCTGTGTCTTAACTTCTTCTGTATATTACAAACACACTTATCATTGAATTTAGGAATCACACAAGTAATCCAGGATGATCTACTCTCAAGAACCTGAACTTCATTCATCTGCAAATACCCGTTTTCCAAGTAAGATAACATTCACAGGTTCCGGGGATTTGGACATAGATATATCTTTTGAGAGGCCACCATTCTACCTACTAAAGGTGGAAATCCTGAGAATCAGATGGTGCCATCAGCACAATAATGGGACACCCCATTATTACCAAAGATGTCCATGTCCTACTTCTCTGAACCTGTGACTATATTACCTTACATGGCAAAAGGGACTTTACAAATGTTACTAAGTTAAGGATCATGATATGAGAATATTATCCAGGATTATCCTCATAGGCTCAATGTAATCACAAGAACTGTGAAAGAGGGAGCCAGGAGAGACAGAGTAATTTGGAGATGATTTGCAGTTTGGCTTTAAAGATGGAGAAAGATGGAGAAAGAGAACATGGCTTTAAAGATGGAGAAAGAGGTCCTGAGATAAGGAATTCAGTTGGTCTCTAGAAGATGGAAAAGGTAAGGAAATAGATCCTCCTCTAGAGTCTCCTAAAGGAATGCAGCCTTACTGACACCTTGATTTTAGACAAGTCTGAGACCCATTTCAGACTTCTGAATTCCAGAACTTTAGTATAATAAAGTGGTGTAGTTTTAAGCTAGTAGCATTGTGGTAATTTGTTACAGCAGCAATAGGAAACCAATACCAATGGAAATTCTAGAGTTTTTTTATTATTATTATTCCTTTGACAACTTTATCTGTAGACTAGACACAATGAGGAAATAATTGATGAACTTGATGACAGGAACTACTGAAAATTAAATAATTAAATGCATGGGAAAAAAGAACAGATCATCCAAAAATTAGGGAATAAAACCAAACAGTCTAATATACATGGACTTGTATCTCCAGAATAAGAAGACAGCAAGAACCAAAGAAATATTTGAAGAGGTAATGGTCAAGAATTGTCTGAAGTAAATTGAAGGCAAAAACAGAAACAAAAAGCAAAAAAAAAAAAAAACCAGACCAAAGAATCTCAGAAAACTATAAGCAATATAAACAAAAATTTTAAAAACACAGCTATGAAAATTATAGTCAAACTGCTGAAATTCAAGTTTAAAGGGAAAAATCTTGATGTAGAAAAAGAAAAAGGAAACATTACATAGGGAGGAAGATAAGAATCATACCAGACTTCTTTTTAGAAACTATGCAGTTCAGCAGATGATGTAACATCTTCAAAGTAATAAAACAAGCACAACAATAAACTGATAATGATATATCCAGCAAAAATAGCTTTCAGAATAAAGATAAAATAAAAACTTTTTCAGACCAACAAAAGCTTAGGGAATTCATTGCCAGCAGACCTGCAACTAACCTATTGAAAGTTCTTTAGGCACAAGAAATATGATACCAGATAGAAAATTACATCTGTGTGAAAGAATGAAGAGCATAGAAATGGTAAAAATATGGTTAAGTGAGGCAGGAGAATGGCGTGAACCCGGGAGGCGGAGCTTGCAGTGAGCCGAGATCGCGCCACTGGACTCCAGCCTGGGCGACAGAGCGAGACTCCGTCTCAAAAAAAAAAAAAAAAAAAAAAAAAACAAAAAAAAAGATGTTTTAAATTTTGAATTCCTTTAAAATATAATTGTCTAAAACTATAATAGTAACAATATATTATAGGGTTGATAATACACACAGAAGTAAAAACTGTAACAACAATAGCACTAAGGTTGGAAGAAAGGAAATAGAAGTATATGTGGTAAAGCTACTACACTCTATGTAAAGTGATACATTTGGAAGTAAACTGTGATAAGTTAAAGATGTTTAAATCCTAGAGAAACCACTAATAAGCCAATTTTGAAAATAAATATAATAATGAAAAATATTTAGTTCAAAAGTAGGCACTAAAAGAGGAAAGGAAAAACAAGGAACCAATGGGAAAAGTAGAAAACATTTAGCAAGATGGTCTATTTAAACCCAAACATATCAATACTTACATTAAATACATCTGGAATTAGCACTCCAATTAAAGCCTAACATTGTCAGGTTGGACAAACAAGTAAAATGCAATTATATGTTGTCTACAATAAATCTACTTATAAAGACAAAGGAAAAAGTAAAAGGATGGAAAAATTATACTATTAATTAAAGGAAGCTGCAGTGCTTATATTAATATTAGCTAAAGTAGTATTCAGAATAAGGTATATTAACATCAACATTACATAATTATAAAAGGGTCAATTCATTAAAAAGACATAATATTGCTACATGTATATGCACCCAATAAAACTCCAAAATAAAGCAAAATCTATAGAACTGAAAGGAGAAATAGACAAATATACAATTACAGTTGGAGACTTCGGACACACCTCTATTACTAATTAACAGGACAAGTAGACACAAAAAATTAGTTGATGAGTGATAGAAGATCTGAATAACATTATAAACTTAATTGACTGTTTTAGTGTGCTTGGGCTGCTATAACAAAATGCCAGCCATAGGCTACAGGTCTTAAATTACAGAATTTTTTTTTATCACGTTTGTGGAGGTTGTAAGTATGAGATCAGGTGCCAGTATGTTTGAGTTCTGGTGAGGGTTATCTTTCCAGCTTTTAGATGGCCACTTTCTCTCTGTGCTCTCACCTAAGGTAGAGTTGGGGAGTGGGGAGCCGAGAGAGAGAGAGAGAGAGGATCTTCCCCTTAGAAGTACAACAATCCCATCATGAGGATTCCCATCCTCATGACTTCACCTAGCTATAATTATTGTGCAAATGCCCCATCTTCAAACCACATTACATTGGTAGTTAGGGTTTTAACACATGACATTCAGTGATGACAGAAACATTCAGTCCATAATATTCCACCCCTGGCCCCCCAAAATTTATGTTCTTATTGTATGCACAGTACATTTATTTCATCCCAACAGCCTCAAAAGTCTGAACTTATGCCAGCATCAACTCTAAAGTCTAAAGTCCATAGTCTTATCGAAATATCATTTGAATCAAGTATGAGTGAGACTCAAGGTACAATTCATCCTGAAGCAAAATTCCTCTTCAGATTCAGCTCTGAATCTGTGAAACCAAACAAGCCATGTGCTTCTAAAATGGTGAGCCAGCCATAGGAAAGACCTTTCTATTACAGGAGAGAAAAATAGGAAAGAAAAGGGTGATTAGTCCCAAACAAATCTAAAACCTAGCAAGATACATTCCATCAGATCTTAAGGCTCAAGAATCATTCTCTTTGACTTGATTCTCTATCTTCCAGACCCACTGGGGTCCTATCTTCAAAACCCATGGGGGCAGAGATCCTGTATTCATGGCCCTTCCAGGCACCCTGTCCCCAGGGTTCTTCAAGGTGTCCTGATCCTTCAGCACAACAAAGTGGTCCTGGCCTCACAGCTTCAAGAAAGAGGGCATCTGACTTATTGAAAACAAGATGGTGGCTCTGTTAATTTCTGAATTACCTTTAGGGTCATTTTTCCTCTTATTGAAGGATAGCACATGTTCACAGCCAAAAGACTCTTTCATCTTTTCCCCCACAAATCCCGATGAGTCTAATAACCTTCCTTCCTTTTGTCCTTTCTGCATCTCCTTCAGTTTAAACTGGCAATGTTGCTGCTTATATAGTCCCATAAGCTCTTCATTGAATGACAGTCCAGGCACACCCTTGGTGTTCTCTTCTGAATACTTTTTCATTTTTTTGCAATATACGTAGGCTGAAACTGTTCCAAATCTTCAAATTCAGGTTCCTTTTTGCTTAACAATTCCTTCTTCAACTTATCCTTTAACAATCCCTTCTTCAACTGTCTCTTATCAGGTTTTAGTATAAGCAGTCAGGTGGAACCAAGCCACTTCTTAAACATTTGCTTAGACATATCCTCAACTAAATATCCAATATCATCATTTGCAAGATCTACCTTCCACAAACAGTAGAACCCAAACATAATTCAGCCAAATTCTTTTCCTTATTATAACAAAGATCGCCTTTCTTCCAGTTTCCAAAAATATCTTTCTCATTTCATCTGAGAGCTCATCAGAATTGCTCTTAACATCCATATTTCTAGCATGCACCTCAAAATACTTCCAGCCTCTATTCATTACCCAATTCCAGAGCCACTTCCACATGTTTAGGTATTTGTTACGACAGTACTACAAACACTTTTCAGTACCAAAATATGTATTGGTATGAATTATCCAGAGAAACAGAATAGAAGATAAAGATATAGATGAAGATGTAAATATAGATATATATTTATTAGAAGAAATTGACTCACATGGTTATGGAAGCTAGAAATCTTCAGGATCTACAGTCATCAAGCAGGAGGACCAAGAAAGCCAGTGAGATACTTCTTCTCTGAGTCCAGTGGGTAAGGACCAGGAGAGCCAATGGTATAAGTTTCAGTCTGAGTTCAAAGATCTGAGAACCTGTAGATCCAAAGATGTAAGTTCTAGCACAAGTTCTAGGGCAAAGCCAGGGGACAATCAATGTCCCAGCTGGAAGACAGTCAAGCAAAGAGTGACTTCTATTTTTTTCTTCTTTTTGTTCTATGCAGGCCTTCAATGGATTGCACGAAGCCCAACCATACTGGGGAAGGCAATCTACTTCACTCAGTCTACACAATAACTCCCTTCTTTTCCTGCTGATTCAGAGGCATGTTCAAAGTGTCCAGGTGGCACTCTTATCTTGCAGTTCAATGGAATCATTGTTGTGTCTCTTGGTGGAACCATTTCTCCATTTGGAACTAAGACTTCTAGGCCAGCAGAGAACAGGGTCATAGGAACAAGGAAAAAAAAGTTTTGCTAGTGGGTCATTAGCAAACTGTGAATGTGAATGGAATGTAATTGTGAATGGTGCAACTCTCACTTTTCACCCATTGATTCCTGTATATCATACAGAACTATCTATAAACTAGGTCTGAGTAATCTTTTCTCCTATCAATTGATCATAGGTGCTATAGTTTGAGTGTACCCTCAGAATTAATGTGTTAGAAATTTGGTTCTTGGTGCAACAGTGTTGGGAGGTAGGGACTTTAAAAAGTCATTGTGGCTGGGTGCAGTGCCTCATGCCTATAATCCCAGCACTTTGGGAGGTCAAGGAGGAAAGATTGCTTGAGTGCAGGAGTTTGAGATCAGCCTGGGCTATGTGGCAAAACCCCATCTCTACAAGAAATAAAAAATTAGCCAGGCATGGTGGTGCATGCCTGTAGTTCCAGCTACTCAGGAGGCTGAGGTGGGAGAATTGTTTGAGCCCAAGAAGTTGAGGTCACAGTGAGCCAAGATCACACCACTGCACTCCAGCCTGGGTGATAGAGTGAGACCCTGTCTCAGAAAGAAGAAGAAAGAAGAAAGAAGAAGAAGAAGAAAGAAGAAAGAAGAAGAAGACATCATTGGGTCCTTAAATGGGATTAATGTCACTCTTGAAGGACTCAGTTAATTCTCTGGGGAATGAGTTCTCACTGTCATGGAACTTGATTCATTACCACAAGATTGGGCTGGGGGTATTATAAACTGAGGCCACTCCTCATGTTTTGATCATTTCACACACACCCACTTCTCCTTCCACTTCTCCATCATGTTATAATGCAGTATGAAAAGCCCTCACTGGAAGTTGCCACCATGCTTTTGAACCTTCCAGCCTCTAAGGCTGTAAGCCAAATAAGCTTCTACTCTTTATAAATTACCCAGTCTGCTTGATTCCGGTATAGCAACAGAAAATGTACTAAGATGATAGGGAGCTCCTCATGAGGCCATAAGTGCAGACTGAGGGAGAGAAGGCAGTGTAACAGGAGTTGAAACCATTGGCATTTAGACCACTTCTTTGTGTAACTTACTTGTGCCTTTGGGGCCTTCTTAGGTCCTATCACATATATACCACTTCCATTTGAAGTGGTATATGCCCAAACTTATGGCTTGGTGAGTCAAAACACCATGATGGGCAGCTCAAGTTGCACCGTAACTTTGTGGCCCATGATTAAGCAGTCAGTCTCTATTAAGGCCTTGTAGTAGGCCATCAGCTGTTCCTTAAAAAAAAAAAATAGTTATGTGCAGAGGATGGCAGAGCTTTATTCCAAAATCCTAAAGGACTATGCCTAAATTTACTTATAGGAGCCTGGCAGAGGCTCCAAATAGCTTCCCTACCTGCCACTGACATTTTAAGCACCATTGGGTCTGTTGGATCATATGATGCAAGAGCCAAAGCAGCTTGCATAGCAGCCTGGACCTGTTGTAGAGCCTTCCCCTGTTCTAGGCTCCACTTAAAATTAGCAGCTTTTCAGATTACTTGGCAAATCATCTGGAGTAACATACCCAAATGAGGAATATGTTGACTCCAAAATCCAAAGAGGTCCATTAAGCATTGTTCTTATTTTTTTGGCAGTGGTGGGGGGTGAGGGGGTTGTCACCCTTAGACATTTTACTGAGATAGAAAGTCTTTCCATTTTTGTCTGATTTATTTCCCACCTTCTGAAATGCAAATGACTTAAGTCTAGAGTAGTTGCTACTTCTTGCTCACTACTTCCAAACAGCATAATGTCACTAATATGACAAACCAGTATAATATCCTTTTGAAGAGAAAGATGATCAAGATCCATGTGAACTAAATTATGGTGTAAGGCTGGAGAGTTGATCTACTTCTGAGGTAGAATAGTGAAGGTATATTACTGGCCTTTCCAGCTGAAGGCAAACTGCTTCTGATGGTTTTTATTGACAGGTATGAAGGAAAAGCATTTGCCAGATCAATAGCTGCATACCAGGTACCAAGGGATGTGTTAGTTTGCTCAAGCAATGAAATGCAGCAATTGGAATCACCTCCTGGTTAAGCTTACTTAACTGCTATTCTCCAAGATCCATCTGTTCTATGCACAGGCCAAATAAGAGAGTTGAGTGGGGAGTAGTAATCATCACCCCTGCATCTTTCAAGTCCTTGATGGCAGCACTAATCTCTGCAATTCCTCCAAAAATGCAGCATTCCTTTTCGTTTGCTATTTTCCTCTGTAGAGGCAGTTCTAGTGGCTGCTCCCACTAGGTCTTTCCCACTACAGTAGTCCTTACTGTGCAGGTAAGGGAACCAATGAGGGGATTCCAACAGCTGCTGAATGTATCTATTGCAATTATGCATTCTAGAACTGGAGAAATAATCACAGGATGTGTTCAGGTACCCATCGGGCCCACTGTGAGATAAACTGGAGCCAAAGCTTCACTAATCACCTGACCTCTATAAGCCCCTACTTTGACTGGTAGACCACAGTGATGTGTTGAGTCTCCTGGAATTACTGTCACTTCAGAGCCAGCGTCCCGTAATCTCTGAAAGTTCAAATTATTTGTTTTGTTTTTTTTCCCAATGCACAGTACCATTAAAAAGGCATAAATCTCTTTGTGGAATTCTGGGAGGAATATTAACAGTGTAAATATTTGTCCACGTACAGGGGTCCTTCCTCAAGGGGATCCAGCCTTCCCTTCATTCAGGGTGTTCTGAGTCTGTAAAGTGGTTCATGTCTGGAAGTGATTGTGAGTGAGGGGCCATAGTTCTGTTTTCATGATAAACTATTTCCCCTCCTCCATGACGCCAGCTTTCACTGGGCTCATTAACACCATTTCCTTCCCTGGCCCCTGCAGCCCCAAGGGTACTAATAGCTCCCTGATGTTGCTAGTCCCTGGGTGCCTCACCATCCTTTGTTGGTTTTCTTATCATGGCTCTGACATAGTCTCTTCACAAATCAGTTCTACTCTTCAGAATATGCTGTGTTTCTTCTGTGTTTCTTGCCAGAACCCCTTGACTGATCCACTCTTACTTGCTTGTGTTTTAAATTAAAGTCTATTTCTGCTTTCCTGTTTCTCTTCTCTACCTCTCAGACAATTAATCTGGAGCCTTAACTGGTGACAGTCTAATGATATTTCTGCTTCATTTTGGCTTGGATTATTTATCTTGCAGGAATTAAAAGAATTAAAAGGCAAGGAATAAGCTATTGCATCTGGTGCTTCCTACAGTTAAAAAAAAAAAAGAAAAGAAAACCACAATGCCTAATGGGGCTCTTTGGATTTTGGAGGCAACATATTCCCCAACTGGGTGTGTTACTCCAGCCCATTTGCCAAGTAACTCATCCTACCAAACATATTATATAGTTAGCTTTTTTATAGAGCTTTCTCTGACTTTTCCCTCCACTCCCAACCAGTTTTAAATGTTTCCTTCTCTTTGCTAGCAGTTATTACATATTCCTTCATCATAATACTTATCACATTGTTCTGTGACTGTTTATATACACCTCTCTCCACTAGACTATAATTCCTGTGGGACTGTGTCCTATTTATCTTTCTACCCCAGCATCTAACACATGCATAGTCCATAGCAGTTATTAAGTAAGCTTATGATAAATGAGTTAGACAGGGAAGCTAGATTCCTCTATAATCCAGGTACACTCTAAAGGTAAATCCACTATTAATCAACAAGTCTATAAATTGCCAGTGTTCGATGCCAAAAAAAGTTTTCTCCAATATTAGTTGGAAACACACATGCATTTGAAACTTTCCAGTCTTTTTGGCTCATCCATATTCCTTAACAATACCTTAGTTGAACCCTCCACCCAGCATAGGACCACAGAAACACACATTTACAGAGTTTAAGTACAAGAATCTCCTATACACACACATGGACATTGTCATACTCCCCAGCCCAGGTAAATCAAAGGGAAGCATTCTTTTCTCCAGCTTCTCCAAGCAGAGGCAGTGAAATTCCATACCTAATACAATTTATCCTCTCTTGCCTATTTTCTGTAAGCTAACTTTGGAATCTTAAGGTTTTAAGATAGATCCTAAATACTAAACACCTCTATGAAAATGCTATTTTAAAGAGTTTTGCAAGGTTACACTCTGGGAGGCTTCAGTTCATGTGCCTTTAGCTTCCACAAAACCTATGTCAATCTGCTGTTTTCTACTCCATATGGTCTGGAAAATAACTCCTCCCTTTTCCACTGCAGGAAGCTAACTCTACAGCAGAAGCGGTGAGTCACAAGGACAAGAACCAAATGATATGGACGACCCCATCACAACAACTCAAGCTGGTGTAAACATTCTCACATGGCATGAGAATGAAACATAATGCAGTGCTCCCTCTCCCCAGACCTGGGTCACATTCCTCTATGGATTAAATGCAATAGCAGTTAGGTTTTAATTGCATTCCTTTGAGCAATGTCATTTATTTTACCTGTTGTTTACCATTAAATTTATGTCCTGGAAGATGTTGATAAAACTACAAGAAGGAAAATATCCTTTTGCTATGGTGTGAATAGCAAACCAAAATTTGTGTTGAAATTTTATCCCAAATGTGGCAGAGAATTAGTCCATTCTCATGCTGCTAATAAGGACATACCCAAGACTCGGTAATTGATAAAGGAAAGATGTTTAATTGACTCACAGTTCAGCATGGTGGGGGAGGCCTCAGAAAACTTACAATCATGGTGGAAGGGGAACCAAACACGTCCTCCTTCACATGGTGGCAAGAGAGAGAAGTGCAGAGAAAAGGAGGGGAAAGCCCCTTATAAAATCATCAGCTCTCATGAGAACTCACTCACTATCATCAGAACAGCATGGAGGTAACCGCCCCCATGATTCAATTACCTCCCACTAAGTCCTTCCCATGACCCATGGGGATTATGGGATACCTGAGAACTTTGACATGTTTCTGACATGCCCTGAAAACAGCTGCCACATTGCCTCAGTGATTAACATTCGGCTCCTCATCACATATGCAAATTTCAGCAGCCGGCTTGAATTTCTCCCCAGAAAATGGGTTTTTCTTTTCTGTCACATCATCAGGCTGCAAATTTTCCAAACTTTTATGCTCTGCTTCCTCTTGAACACTCTGCCACTTAGAAATTGCTTCTGTCAGATTCCCTAAATCGTCTCTCTCAAGTTTAAAGTTTCACAGATCTCTAGGGCAGGGGCAAAATGCCGCCAGTCTCTTTGCATAGCAAGAGTGACATTTACTCCAGTTTCCAACAAGTTCCTCATCTCCATCTGAGACCACCTCAGCCTGGACTTTATTGCCCATATCACTATCAGCATTTTAGTCAAATCCATTCGACAAGTCTCTAGGAAGTTCCAAACTTTCCCACTTCTTCCTGCCTTCTTAGCCCTCCAAGTCTCTAAGAGTTTCCAAACTTTCCCACATTTTCCTGTCTTCTGAGCCCTCCAAATGGTTTCAACCTCTGCCTGTTACCCAGTTCCAAAGTTACTTCCACATTTTCAGGTACCTTTACAGCAGCGCCCCACTCTCTGTGGTACCAATTTACTGTATTAGTCCCTTCTCCCACCTCTATAAGGACATATCTGAGACTGGGTAATTTATAAAGGAAGGAGGTTTAATTGACTCACAGTTCCACAGGGCGGGGGAGGCCTCAAGAAACTTACAATCATGGTGGAAGGGGAAGCAAACACGTCCTTCTTCACATGGCAGCAGGAGATGTGCAGAGAGAAGTGGGGGAAAGCCCCTTCTAAAACCATCAGATCTCATGAGATCTTATCAGATCTCATAAGAACTCACTCAATATCATGAGAACATGATATGGAGGTAACCGCTGCCATGATTCAATTACCTCCCATGGGGTTTTTTCCATGACATGCAGGGATTATGGGAGCTACAATTCAGTATGAGATTTAGGTGCGGACACAGCCAAAACCATATCAGGCAGTATTGAGAAGTGAAGCATTTAAGAGGTGATTGGGTCATGAGGGCTCTGCCCTCATGAATGACTTAGTCTATTCACAGATTAATGAAATAGTGAGTTATCATTGGAAGGGAACTGTGGCTATATAGGAAAAGGAAGAAAAACCTAAGCTAGCATGTTAGCGCACTCAGCCCCCTTGCCACGTGATGCTCTGCACTGCCTCCAGACTCTGCAGCATCCCCATTAGCAAGAAAATGTGGCACATATATACCACGGAATACTATGCAGCCATAAAAAATGATGAGTTCATATCCTTTGTAGGGACATGGATGAAATTGGAAATCATCATTCTCAGTAAACTATCACAAGGACAAAAAACCAAACACCACATGTTCTCACTCATAGGTGGGAATTGAACAATGAGAACACATGGACACAGGAAGGGGAACATCACACTCTGGGGACTGTTGTGGGGTGGGGGGGGTGGGGAGGGATAGCATTAGGAGATATACCTAATGCTAAATGACGAGTTAATGGGTGCAGCACACCAGCATGGCACATGTATACATATGTAACTAACCTGCATATTGTGCACATGTACCCTAAAACTTAAAGTATAATAAAATAAAATAAAATAAAATAAAATAAACAAAAAAAAACAACAACAAAAAAAAGAATCAAAACTTAAAAAAAAAAAAAAAGGCTCTTACCAGATGCAGCTGCTGAACTCTGGACTTCTCATCTTCCATAACTGTAGGAAATAAATTCCTTTTCTTTATAAATTAGCCAGTTTCAAGTATTCTGTCATAGCAAGAGAAAACAAACTGAGACACCTTTCTTATTGCCAACCACTCCCTTTTAGCTTGTTATACTCTAGCCACCCTGAACTGGTTAGTGAGGAATTATTTAAAGCCCTCAAATGTGACATTGGTCTCCTTTGCATATACAGATGGCTTATGCCAAGAAAATTCTCCTAAACCAGAAGGTGAATAGAAACTAGTTTAGAGAAATGCAATAACAGTCAAATTTAAATTATCCTCAAGGGGGAGTAGCATAGGAGATGTCTTGATAGCATGACAGACAGCACTGGAATTAAATTGAATGCAATGAATTGAGTGAAGAGGGATGATAAAGTGTGAGGAACCCTGCTCAACACCTTCCTTTTAGTATCCTACCTCATTTAATCCATTTAATCATTTAATAATTTAATCTATGGCTGGTAGGTATGATTAACCTCATTTTACAAATAAGGAAACTGGGACTCAAAAGGGCAAGTAAGGGACTGAAGCTTTACTGTACTTTAACTAAATGAACCTTTGAGTTAATAGGATTGGTGATGGGGATGGGAGGGTTTCTGCTCCAAACAAATTAATCTTCTCGTTGCTTTCATCATCCCGCCCCACCCAAACATGTATTCTACTTTTTCATTTCTGTGCCTTTGCTTCTTTCCTCCCTGAAATGTCCTTCCCACTGCCGTCTCTGCTAATCTAAACCTCAGATCCCAGCTCCAATTCCATTTCTTCTGAGAAGGCTTATCAGATTGTTCTGTGCACAGAGAATATACCCTTGCTGAACTTCCATGGCCTTTTTTTCTATGTTTTGCTCACATGACACTTGTCATATTTTAGCTATTTGTCATATTTTAGCTATCTTTCCAAGTGTGTGTCTTTTCTTTCCAACTAGCTTATAAGCAGCCCAAGACCAGGTACAGTACTTGATCTTGATTTTAGCAGCCCCTGTGTTTCCCATCATTCTTTTTTTTTTCAGAGCAGGAGTGAAAGTTTATTTAAAAGCTTTAGAACAGTAAGGAAAGGAAGGAAAAGTAAAGTAAAGTACAACTTGCGGGAGGGCCAAGTGGGCAACTTGAGAAACCAAGTGCACTTCTTGAGAAACCAACTGGGCCTCATCATTATTTATTTTGTTTTATTTTTATTTTGAGACAGAATCTCACTCTGTCACCCAGGCGTGCAATGGCACAATCGCGGCTCACTGCAACCTCTGCTTCCTGGGTTCTAGTGATTCTCATGCCTGTCTCCCCAGTAGCTGGGACTACAGGCACCTGGCTAGTTTTTGTGTTTTTAGTAGAGACAGGGTTTCCATGTTACTCAAGGTGGTCTGGAACTCCTGGGCTCAGGTGATCCACCCACCTCAGCCTCCCAAAGTACTGGGATTACAGGCATGAGCCACATGCCCGGCACACCCCATCATTCTTAAAGATAATTCTGAGCACCCAGTATAATACCAACATATAATACACATTTAGGGAGAAAGGAGTGAACAGTTTTTAGAAGAAACATTTCAAAACATTTCAGAACACGTCTACTGAAGAAACATTTCAAAACATGTAGAAATGTTAGATGTTGTGGGAAGATCAATAAGTGTCTTGTATATGTATATGTTCTATGATTCTGTAGTATTGCTAGGTTCTCATTTGCCATAGAAAAAGTAAATCTATTTACTAAAATTATTAACTAAATAAAATAAAGAAATAACTAAATTCTTCTATAAGAGTTTTCATTAGCAACAGCTGAAACAAACACACAAAAAGGACAAATCACCATAACCTGAGTTAACTGGATTATCCTATTTTGTACATAAGCTTCCCTTACATGGCTTCATTTTTCCTTGAAAGAGAATGTACCTTTCTAAAAAGGTGTTGAGAGTCAAAGGGCATTTGCCTGGGACCCAACAAGCTACTTGGATGGCCCTGTTTTCCAACCACAAGCCATAGAAAGAGTGATAGAGTTGAGGAAGGTAGTCAGAAACAGTCAAAATCTCAACTGAGTGAGAACAATAAACTTAAAGAAAACCCAGGTCAAACAAACAGCTTCACTGAATGACCCACTCCTTCAAGGGAATTGCCCATTCTTTAGAATCATAAATCCTTTTTCTTTCTTTCCTTTGTCATGTTACACAATTAAGTCTTCTAGTTAACAAGAAAAACATCCAACTTACTTATGTTCAATTAAATTCCCATGAAAAGGACAAAAACTGGAAATGTTTTCAAGCTGAGAAGCATTAAAAAAAAAAAAATCAAAAGCATCCATCAAACCATTCTGAACCAAATTAAGGCATTTAGCACCATCTTGGCAACCTGAGCCATATGCCCTACCCTGTCCACCCAGCAAGGACCATCTAAGAAACCACAGGAAGCTCATCCCAGCCTCCTTCAGCAACATTCCTCAGTCTCAGATCAGGCCCAACCCAGCCTGGGATATCCCAGACACAGACCTCAGAATGTAACCTACATATGTTCTTCAGTATTAGGTTATTTCACTATCAAAGCCTCTTTTACGAAAAATTTAGGGGTAAAAAATAGGGAAGAAAAAAATCACCTATAATTATACTTTTTAAGCTAGCAAAAGATTAATAAAAGTCTAGACAGATTTCTCCCTCGAAACCTTCCCCCACCTCCCAACCAATTCTCATCTCACCAAATGGCATTACCATCCACCAATGAGGCTAGAAAGGCTGCATATATTTAGCAGTCAGCCTATATTTCTCTATATATATCCAATTAACCAGAATTTTTCTAATAGCTTTCACATTTATTCTTAAAACATCTCCACTTCATCAAATATTTAAAGGGGTTAACATTTTGAAAATATTAAACCAATGTTCTTTTTTGTTGTTCTTTAACTATTATAGCCCCAGAGAATTACCCCTATGGCAAGGAGAGGATTATGACAAAGAGGAAGTGCCAACAAGACAGGAAAACACAAAAAGCTTACTTGTCTAGCCTCTATGGCAAGCTTGTCCAGTCCATGGCCTACCAGCCACATGTAGCCCAGGATAGCTTTGAATGAGGCCCAACACAAATTTGTAAACTTTCTTAAAACATTATGAGAGTTTTTTGCAATGTTTTTTAAAGCTCATCAGCTATTGCTAGTGTTCGTGTACTTTATGTGTGGCCCAAGACAATTCTTCTTCTTCCAGTGTGGCTTAGGGAAGCCAAAAGATTGGACACCCCTATTCTAGAGAATTGTGAAGGAGAGAGAAACAGGGGAAGCATGTAGTATAAGAAAAAATAAACCTCTGAGGTTGTAAGCCATCAAGATTGGAAAATACTTTGTCACAGCAGCAGTACCTAGCCTATCCTGACTGCTATTCTGGGTTACACCACACCCAGAAAGCCCTGATAAGCAGATTGATGCTATCTCCAGCATCACCTAGAGGCATTCCAAGCTGACAATCTCTTGCTCTGCCTTTTCTCTATCTCCTGTAGAGGTGTCATAATGCTCAAATCACTCATAAGAAGTTAGAATAGGTATGGCTCCATGTTTGGAAGAAAACAAGAGTATGGTTTTCAAGATTTATGTGAATCTTAGGTTATAACTTGAGGTTCAAGTCTCACCATTCCCAGGTATACTCCGTGCCTAATCAATTCACATCTCCCTGCCTTCTGTCCCCTCCCAACCACTACCAATCATCAGCAGGAAATGTACCTGTGTAAACCATGTCTAGCCTTCCTTTCACCTGTCCTCATTTCTGTTCTTACTTCCCATCAGAGATCTAGATTTAATAATTCTTGTTTTCTTCTCTCACAGTCAACATTTTAGAAAACATGACCAGTATCTCCTACAAAAGAAGCCTGATTTTAATCATTGTTTTCTACCAATGACCAGAAAATATACTTCTTGTGGCCTCCATAATATCACTGTAACATCTCTTACCCTACAAATTGTCTTTTCAAAAGCAGGACATGGTGTGTCCTAAAATTTAAGCTTCCAGTGTAAACAGTTACATTTTCATTGAGATGAATAGGTTTGCCCTTTCCACTGTTGCAAATAAACCGAAAACAGAACACTACTCCCTGGCTCACCATCATTAACTTTTAACAGACAATCCACCTCGTATTAGCAATGATTGAAGGAGCCATGCAAAGATTGAACAATGAGACAGGCTTTGCAGCAATCCCTCAAGGGCAAGGAGACTTTGCAGACAAGGCACCTAATTCCAAGAGTAGGAGAAGCTAAATCATTCTTTCAGGTTCTTCTTGGCTTTTTGGGTTCTGTGGTTCTGTGATAATGCAACAAAGCTATTCTAAAGCCACTTAAGTCAGGTTAAGAGATTTTTTAGTTTAAAATTCTATACTTACTGGAATTGTTAGAATTTAGGGCCCACGAAATTAAAAACAAAAAAAAACTCCAATACCCTTGTATGTCAGAGGATAATTAAATATATTTGCTCATAGGAAGAGAGAGAAATAAAGTTTTTTCATTTAAAACAAAAGCAAAAATGTAATTGATTCAAAGTAAATTGAATGACTGATCTTTAGAAAAAAATTATTTCTTAAAAAAATAAACATTTAGTGGCACTTACTATGTGGCATTCTTCTAAGTCTTACAACCACTCTGTGAGGCTGATAGACCCATTTTATGGATTGCAAAAAGGAAACACAGAGAAGTAATTTTCTCAAGGTTATACAGGTAGTAATTGAAAAACGCCAGGATTCAACCCAGGAATCTGGTTCTAGACTCTGTGCTTTTACTCACTCTGCTGCCACTTAACTAAGAGATCCTGAATAGAAATTTCAGGTTGACTAGAGATTTCTGGAAATCTTCGAAGAATTTCGGGACCCAGAATGACTTTTAGGCATATCTCCTGATAATAACCCACCAAGAGATCATTCAACCTGTGCTAGAACATCTCCACCAGTAAGAAACTCACTATGTATCAAGACGACTCATTGAACAAATGTAGTTATTAGTAAGTTCTTGATTCTGTTATGATAAAATCTATTTTTGTTACAATAAAATATTTTCTTGTTGCATCATCTATTAATTTTGATTCTATTCTTTTGAGTATGTAGTATAAATCTAAGCTCTCATTCTCATGTCTTCCCTTCAAATATATGAAGAATCATATATCATATATAGTTTCAAGAATCATTACGAGCCTCATCACTGTCCCCTAAACATAATCTAGTTTGTCTGCATCACTCTTAAAGTGGGCTGCATATAACTGAACAAAGTACTGAAGCATGGTCTGATCAAGGCTGGATATGACAATACCTTCAATTTCCTTAACTCCAAGTTTCTTAACAATATTATGTACAAGAGACACTAACTCTTTTGAGTGAGTCATATCACATCAACAATTCATATTGAACTATCACTTATTGAACTATACATAAAATACAGTATAGTTCCAAAAGAGTATAGAAAACATATGTACAGTGTAAAGAACTAGAATAGAAATCAACATCTGTGTATTCACAACTCAACTTTAGAAATATAACACTAAAGTGGTAGAAACCTCCACATACATCTCTCTGTTTGAGGCTGTCTTCCCGTTCCCCAAAGTAAGCATTAGATGGTATTTTGTGTTCATTTCCATGTGTTTTTCATTATGGTTTTACCAAACATGTGTCCTTAAACAATAAATTGCTTAATTTTACCTTAAAAATATCTTATAAATGGAGTCATAATGTGTTTATTCTTGTTTCACTCAATATTATGTTATGGAGAGTCATCCTTTAAGTTCATTTTATACCTTTCACTGCCAAGAGGAATCTATCCAAATTTTTCCCATAGGGTGAATAAAATTTTACATTTATCTCTGTTACATAGAATATACCCATCTCTTTCATCTTAGAAAACATCTTACTGAGTAAGAAAAACCTTAAATTGGTATAGGGGTACTGCCCACACTGTAACCCCTGGATCCCTTCAAACACAGCAGCCCCAAGTCTTAAAGGAATTGCTTGAGAAGTAACTATGCTTCCATGATTTAAACTACATACTGAACAAAACGGTCTTTAATTAAAAATAAAAAAGTCAGGTGCCTAATAAATTTAAAGCTGATTTTGATTAAGCTCAAAGGCAAATTATAATTTTATATTATTTGCCACAGGTGTAAAGTATGCACATTTAGTTTTTTTGAGCAAATAGATTTCTTTAATTAACATTTTCAAGTGATCTTAGCACAGAAAGTCATTATGCCACTTGAAAATAAGGAACTTTTAATTATTATGCAGGATATTTTTAGTTATCCTCCATAATAATTAAAGGACTATAATTCTTGGTAAATATAGAAGCAACACTAAATTCCTAGAATCAGATAATGTGGAAACTCTGAAAATCCGTCTAATTCTCTCTCTCTCTCTCTCTCTCTCTGTGTCTCTGTCTCACTCTCTGTTTCTCTCTTCTCTCTCTCTCTCTCTCTCTCTCACACACACACACACACACACACACAGAAACATAATACATTATAGTAAATTACGGTAAAGGACTATAATTCTTGATAAATATGGAGGCAACACTAAATTCCTAGAATCAGATAACATGGAAACTCAAACTCCATGTTTAATTATATCTGTCTCTCTCTCTCTGTCTTTCTCTCTTTCTCTTCTCCCCCACTACCACACACACAAACACACACTCCTGAAACTCATAAGTAGATGAAACAATACCCCGAGGTACCCTTTAAAAATCAGAACTGCTAGTCTGCAGGAAAAGAGCTTAATTTCCTCTCTTTTCCCCTTCTAATCTTCTAGTGGAGGTGCCAAATAGCAGCAGAAACATCAAAAGGCAAATGAAAAGGAGGACAGAGGAGAAAAGATCCTGGTTCATGCCTGTCATTTCCATGCAATCTTTTATCACACATTGACTAGGCATAATGGGGAGGTGTCAATAAGTAATGACCTTAGGACAGTAGAGGGGATCACTTACCTATCATTTTAGATCAAGGAGTCCCTGTTATCCAATAGTGGGAGAATAAACACTGATAAACACACCTCACTACTGTATTTATTTAAAAGCAAAGCTAATATACAGCAGGGAGAATGTTCAAAAACCATTATCCTGTCCTGTCCTATTAAGAATAACATGTCTACAATCCCTATTAATTTTTTCAACCAATAGATAGGTACATATTCAACTTGAATGAAAAGCCAACAAATCATCTAGAGATGTTCTTATTTTCCATCAATGTTTTGACGAAACCTGATGGTTTAGGTATGTAGAAAAATACATTAGTCAGGATAGGCAACTGCAATAACAAACCACCCCTAAAAACCTCACTGGCTTGTACCAAAAATAGTTTACTGTGGCTCACACTACTTGCCAGGGCTCTTATCAACTGTCGGGTCAAAAAGATCTCTTCCCCAATTATTCAGGATGATGAAGGCTCTACCATATGGCCTTCTTGGTCAATAGAGAAAAGTAAAAGATAGATGGAGACGTTTGTGTGGACTCTTCTAAGATTCATATCAGAGGCAATATATGTCATTTCGAGCCCATTGACCACAACTAACCACATGACTCAACCCAACTGCAAGAATTCTAGGAAATTTGGGGGAACATTACTGTCTTTGCCATAAAACAGTATCCAAATCCAGACTTTATGATGGTAGAAAGTTAGCAATCTCTCATTTTTTTAACCTCCTTTCTCTACCAGAGAAACATTCATGAAAACCCAATAAGAAAGGCAAATTTTCAATAGCCCAGGAAACTAGCAGTGTTCATCAATGATCTATCTGAATGCAATAAAAAATTCTACTAGTCAAAAGGCAGAAAACCTGTAAACAATTTGCAGAGGCATGTGGACAAAAATACATTAGAATAAATTCATCCATTTAGTCCGGGTTTTTGCATTTAAAGTTTGCCTTGGCTGGCCTTGGTTGATTCAGAGTTGCTGCCAAAAGCAGCCTGGGATATTTCATTACCTCCTCAATCAGCTACTCGTACCAGTCTCTGCAGTTCAATTTAACTGTGAGTACAGATAGCTGGGAAGAGCTTTAGAGGCTTGACATTTCCTCTTAGTGAGAAATTTAGTAGGATAAGAAAATTTCTTGTTAGGCAATCAGAATTCACATGAAATAAAAGACTGGAAAACACTATAAAATAGGTAAGGAGCTATGCATATCAACCAGTCTCCCAGCTTATGATATGAGGTTCCTAGGAGCAAGTGATGGGAAGCTGGCACAAATCAGAGAATCCAGCAACCTTTTATAACTGATATTGTCCTAATAAGTAGTTTGGGATATAAGCAATGACCTCTGAGTAATTGTTTTAAAAAAGGTACTGAATGGAGGAAGAGAGTAGAACAATATTGACCATCTTAGAAAACAGCTGTAATGCAACACTAAGCTCTATTTGCCCAGATTAGTAGGAACCTTTACTATCTGTTCCCTAGAGATCCCCATTCCTGAGTCTAAAAACCCTCCAGGATGCTAACTCATCTTATAGAACAGTCTTGCCTACTTCTCCTTGATTCTGATACCAGAAATAAGATGCATTTCCTTGAGGATAGAAGATCTACTATAGTTTCTGAAATCTGGTTGAGAGGCGGGGACTCCCTTCTCTCCAGACCCTACTCGTGGAATACAGGGTGTACCTTGGTGCCACTGAAAATACTGCGGCCTCATTTGCCCTTTCCCTGGCTCATGGGGCAAGGGTGTGATAAAAGAAAAACTTCAGCCAAATTAAACTTAAAGGAGTTTAATTGAGCAATGAATGATTCATGATTCGGGCAGCCCCCAGAATCACAGCAGATTCACAGACTCCAGGGGTGCCTCCTGGTCAGAAAAAATGTATAGACAAAAATGTTAAAGTGACACACAGGAATCAGAAATGAGGTACACAAACAGCGAGATTGGCTACAGCTCCACGTTTGCCTTATTTGAACCCATGCCTATTAAGAGGGAGACATTTCTAATTATTGCCTCTTGTATTCTAAACCATGGAAAAAGGACCTAACAAATTATGTCCTTCTAGAAAAGTGAAGGCCTCCTGGCAATGTTCTCTTTAATCCATGATGTGGGTTAAGAGGAGTTTTGACTGATTATGAGTCAACATATGTACCACTAAAGTTTCTCACCCACCTTGGGCCTTCATCTTTTATCTATTAAAGTATAAGTTTATTTATGTATAAGGCTGGCTTCCCGCAAAATCCTTCACAAATAAAATTATACCCTATAAGTGCACATTATAGACCCACTTTTCATTTCTGTTGCTCATAGAGGCATAAACAAGGTAAAAATATTCAAAGGTAAGAGTCTCATGATAGTAGAAGTTTTGACCTGTGATCTTGGGAAAAGCTGTTCACATCAAGGATGCCATCTTTTTCTGGGGAGAAACTTTCCTGGTTAGTTTTACCTTAAGAGTTCCAATGGGTGTACAGTTCCAGGAGTATGGAGGGACCCTTCTCAGTTGTGAGATTATAAATCCAAGGTTCAAGGCTCCAAAGTTTTACTGTAGTGTGGATGGCAAAGATAGTCTTTCTCTGATGTTTTCAGAAGATCCAATCTACGGGTTCCCGATTGTGAAGGTCTTTACCTGGTGAAAATACATGGTAGCACAATAATCTACTGTTACATCAGCCCTCTTGCATGGGAAAGCTTTTATACAACCAGAAAACACGCAGTGAAAATGACAATTGAATGAAATCTCTTTATAAATGTTTAAATGACACATTAGGTAGCCAAATGTACCTGAAGCTTTGATTGCCTTCCCAGGAATATGAAACCAAACATTGCTTTTAAAATATTTCCACAATCTATAAGTCACCACATCAGTATATTCTATTTGGATTATTTTATCTTTTCCGTGATGAGTCATGGAATGCAGAACCTTCAGTAACAAAAGCTTTAAGGACTCGGGAAGGACTAGGAGGCTGTCCTGGTTCTTCATGAGTCCATGCTTAACATCAGACTCATGTCCTCTTGAATACCAGTTGTTTCTCCAATTTAGATGCATAGCACTGATAACTAATGGGTTATCATAGGTAATTTGACTTAGACCAGGGAGTTCATTTAAATTGTATATTTAAACAATTTTAGTATTGGCTGATTTAGCATGATAATCTAGAGCTTGATTTTGAAAGGTTTGTTAAATACCAAATGTTTAAAACACTGGATATTACAAAATAGAATCTTAGGTTACCATAAGTCATTCATTTAGCCAAAATGATAACTCAAAAATTTTTTAAAGGACAAAACATTCTGATAAAGAGGAGACTCAGCTTTCCAAGCAAGACCCAATGAAGACAGCATTAGGACAATTGACTCTGTCTCCTTTCTTTCCTTCCCTCCACTTTTCCCTTTTGTAGCTTACTTAAAAGGTAAACTAAAACCTTTTATCTTTTAATATTACATAAAAATCCTTTTTAAAAGAGAAAAACAAATTTTATGTTCCCATTAGTGTATTTTTTATGTTAAAGCTAGTTTTTAATGACATTTTATAAATCTATTGTTTTAATTAGTTTGACCATAAGGTAAGATTTTCATAAACCTTTTATAACCCTTTACAACTTTTTTTCTCAGAGCAGAACAATGTTCTAAGAAAACTCTGTTGTTCTTCTATTCCAATGTCCAATTTATAGAAAAAAAAATGAATAATGCCATTTTAACTTTAGCCAATACATTCACACATAGAATCTCTTGTAATTAATTTTTATAAACCATTCACAACTTGTTCTAACCTTTAGCTTTTTAATTCAAAATAAATCTTTAACCCTCTAACCTAGACAAAAATTTACATTCCCATACTTTCTTATAATCTCTCACAAAAACACATTTTATTCCCTTTACAAACCTTGTATGTAAACTTATTTTTTCAGTAGTCTCAATTACATATTAAAATGTTAACTCTTAGCAACTTTTACTTTTGGTGAAAACCTTGGTAAGTAAGGGATTTTAATTATGTACTAGGTGTGGAGCCTACGACCCAAACAGAAATGCAGATAAGATCTGAGCCTTTCCAGTGTCTAACTCCATGTGTCCCAGGCCTTACCTAGCTGTAGAGTAGGCAAGCTGTACAGTTAAGAGTCATAGTGGCATTTTATGAAGCATTTAGGAAGCCTAATCACCTTTAAATTGTAAAACAGTGGGGAAGAGCCAAGATGGCCGAATAGGAACAGCTCCGGTCTACAGCTCCCAGCGTGAGCGACGCAGAAGACGGTTGATTTCTGCATTTCCATCTGAGGTACCGGGTTCATCTCACTAGGGAGTGCCAGACAGTGGGCGCAGGCCAGTGGGTGCGCGCACCGTGCGCGAGCCGAAGCAGGGCGAGGCATTGCCTCACCTGGGAAGCGCAAGGGGTCAGGGAGTTCCCTTTCCGAGTCAAAGAAAGGGGTGACTGACGCACCTGGAAAATCGGGTCACTCCCACCCGAATATTGCGCTTTTCAGACCGGCTTAAAAAACGGCGCACCACGCGAGACTATATCCCACACCTGGCTCGGAGGGTCCTACGCCCACGGAATCTCGCTGATTGCTAGCACCGCAGTCTGAGATCAAACTGCAAGGCGGCAGCGAGGCTGGGGGAGGGGCGCCCGCCATTGCCCAGGCTTGATTAGGTAAACAAAGCAGCCTGGAAGCTCGAACTGGGTGGAGCCCACCACAGCTCAAGGAGGCCTGCCTGCCTCTGTAGGCTCCACCTCTGGGGGCAGGGCACAGACAAACAAAAAGACAGCAGTAACCTCTGCAGACTTAAATGTCCCTGTCTGACAGCTTTGAAGAGAGCAGTGGTTCTCCCAGCACGCAGCTGGAGATCTGAGAACGGGCAGACTGCCTCCTCAAGTGGGTCCCTGACCCCTGACCCTCGAGCAGCCTAACTGGGAGGCAAACCCCAGCAGGGGCACACTGACACCTCACAGGGCAGGGTATTCCAACAGACCTGCAGCTGAGGGTCCTGTCTGTTAGAAGGAAAACTAACAAACAGAAAGGACATCCACACCAAAAATCCATCTGTACATCACCATCATCAAAGACCAAAAGTAGATAAAACCATAAAGATGGGGAAAAAACAGAAAAGAAAAACTGGAAACTCTAAAAAGTAGAGCGCCTCTCCTCCTCCAAAGAAACGCAGTTCCTCACCAGCAACGGAACAAAGCTGGATGGAGAATGACTTTGACGAGCTGAGAGAAGAAGGCTTCAGATGATCAAATTACTCTGAGCTATGGGAGGACATTCAAACCAAAGGCAAAGAAGTTGAAAACTTTGAAAAAAATTTAGAAGAATGTATAACTAGAATAACCAATACAGAGAAGTGCTTAAAGGAGCTGATGGAGCTGAAAACCAAGGCTCGAGAACTACGTGAAGAATGCAGAAGCCTCAGGAGCTGATGCGATCAACTGGAAGAAAGGGTATCAGCAATGGAAGATGAAATGAATGAAATGAAGCAAGAAGGGAAGTTTAGAGAAAAAAGAAAAGAAAAGAGCAAAGCCTCCAAGAAATATGGGACTATGTGAAAAGACCAAATCTACGTCTGATTGGTGTACCTGAAAGTGATGGGGAGAATGGAACCAAGTTGGAAAACACTCTGCAGGATATTATCCAGGAGAACTTCCCCAATCTAGCAAGGCAGGCCAACGTTCAGATTCAGGAAATACAGAGAACACCACAAAGATACTCCTTGAGAAGAGCAACTCCAAGACACATAATTGTCAGATTCACCAAAGTTGAAATGAAGGAAAAAATGTTAAGGGCGGCCAGAGAGAAAGGTCTGGTTACCCTCAAAGGGAAGCCCATCAGACTAACAGCGGATATCTCGGCAGAAACCCTACAAGCCAGAAGAAAGTGGGGGCCAATATTCAACATTCTTAAAGAAAAGAATTTTCAACCCAGAATTTCATATCCAGCCAAAATAAGCTTCATAAGCGAAGGAGAAATAAAATACTTTACAGACAAGCAAACGCTGAGAGATTTTCTCACCACCAGGCCTGCCCTAAAAGAGCTCCTGAAGGAAGCGCTAAACATGGAAAGGAACAACTGGTATCAGCCACTGCAAAATAATGCCAAAATGTAAAGACCATCGAGACTAGGAAGAAACTGCATCAACTAACGAGCAAAATAACCAGCTAACATCATAATGACAGGATCAAATTCACACATAACAATATTAACTTTAAATGTAAATGGACTAAATGCTCCAATTAAAAGACACAGACTGGCAAATTGGATAAAGAGTCAAGACCCATCAGTGTGCTATATTCAGGAAACCCATCTCACATGCAGAGACACACATAGGCCCAAAATAAAAGGATGGAGGAAGATCTACCAAGCAAATGGAAAACAAAAAAAGGCAGGGGTTGCAATCCTAGTCTCTGATAAAACAGACTTTAAACCAACAAAGATCAAAAGAGACAAAGAAGGCCATTACGTAATGGTAAAGGGATCAATTCAACAAGAAGAGCTAACTATCCTAAATATATATGCACCCAATACAGGAGCACCCAGATTCATAAAGCAAGTCCTGAGTGACCTACAAAGAGACTTAGACTCCCACACATTAATAATGGGAGACTTTAACACCCCACTGTCAACATTAGACAGATCAACGACAGAAAGTCAACAAGGATACCCAGGAATTGAACTCAGCTCTGCACCAAGCGGACCTAATAGACATCTACAGAACTCTCCACCCCAAATCAACAGAATATACATTTTCTTCAGCACCACACCACACCTATTCCAAAATTGACCACATAGTTGGAAGTAAAGCTCTCCCCAGCAAATGTAAAAGAACAGAGATTATAACAAACTATCTCTCAGACCACAGTGCAATCAAACTAGAACTCAGGATTAAGAATCTCACTCAAAACTGCTCAACTACATGGAAACTGAACAACCTGCTCCTGAATGACTACTGGGTACATAATGAAATGAAGGCAGAAATAAAGATGTTCTTTGAAGCCAATGAGAACAAAGACACAACATACCAGAATCTCTGGGACACATTCAAAGCAGTGTGTAGAGGGAAATTTATAGCACTAAATGCCCACAAGAGAAAGCAGGAAAGATCCAAAATTGACACCCTAACATCACAATTAAAAGAACTAGAAAAGCAAGAGCAAACACATTCAAAAGCTAGCAGAAGGCAAGAAAAAACTAAAATCAGAGCAGAACTGAAGGAAATAGAGACACAAAAAACCCTTCAAAAAATTAATGAATCCAGGAGCTGGTTTTTTGAAAGGATCAAGAAAATTGATAGACCGCTAGCAAAACTAATAAAGAAAAAAAGAGAGAAGAATCAAATAGACACAATAAAAAATGATAAAGGGGATATCACCACCGATCCCACAGAAATACAAATTACCATCAGAGAATACTACAAACACCTCTACGCAAATAAACTAGAAAATCTAGAAGAAATGGATAAATTCCTCGACACATACACTCTCCCAAGACTAAACCAGGAAGAAGTTGAATCTCTGAATAGACCAATAACAGGAGCTGAAATTGTGGCAATAATCAATAGCTTACCAACCAAAAAGAGTACAGGACCAGATGGATTCACAGCCGAATTCTACCAGAGGTACAAGGAGGAGCTGGTACCATTCCTTCTGAAACTGTTCCAATCAATAGAAAAAGAGGGAGTCCTCCCTAACTCATTTTATGAGGCCAGCATCATTCTGATACCAAAGCTGGGCAGAGACACAACCAAAAAAGAGAATTTTAGACCAATATCCTCGATGAACATTGATGCAAAAATCCTCAATAAAATACTGGCAAAACGAATCCAGCAGCACATCAAAAAGCTTATCCACCATGATCAAGTGGGCTTCATCCCTGGGATGCAAGGCTAGTTCAATATACGCAAATCAATAAATGTAATCCAGCATATAAATAGAGCCAAAGACAAAAACCACATGATTATCTCAATAGATGCAGAAAAGGCCTTTGACAAAATTCAACAACCCTTCATGCTAAAAACTCTCAATAAATTAGGTATTGATGGGACGTATTTCAAAATAATAAGAGCTATCTATGACAGACCCACAGCCAATATCATACTGAATGGGCAAAAACTGGAAGCATTCCCTTTGAAAACTGGCACAAGACAGGGATGCCCTCTCTCACCACTCCTATTCAACATAGTGTTGGAAGTTCTGGCCCGGGCAATTAGGCAGGAGAAGGAAATAAAGGGTATTCAATTAAGAAAAGAGGACGTCAAATTGTCCCTGTTTGCAGACGACATGATTGTATATCTAGAAAACCCCATTGTCTCAGCCCAAAATCTCCTTAAGCTGATAA
This sequence comes from Pan paniscus, assembly GCF_029289425.2. Lineage (NCBI taxonomy): Eukaryota > Metazoa > Chordata > Mammalia > Primates > Hominidae > Pan > Pan paniscus. The sequence continues at coordinate 110,383,439 of NC_073259.2, read as the reverse complement.
GCAATTTCAGCAAAGTCTCAGGATACAAAATCAATGTACAAAAATCACAAGCATTCTTATACACCAACAACAGACAAACAGAGAGCCAAATCATGAGTGAACTCCCATTCACAATTGCTTCAAAGAGAATAAAATACCTAGGAATCCAACTTACAAGGGATGTGAAGGACCTCTTCAAGGAGAACTACAAACCACTGCTCAGTGGAATAAAAGAGGATACAAACAAATGGAAGAACATTCCATGCTCATGGGTAGGAAGAATCAATATGGTGAAAATGGCCATACTGCCCAAGGTAATTTACAGATTCAATGCCATCCCCATCAAGCTACCAATGACTTTCTTCACAGAATTGGAAAAAACTACTTTAAAGTTCATATGGAACCAAAAAAAAGCCCACATCGCCAAGTCAATCCTAAGCCAAAAGAACAAAGCTGGAGGCATCACACTACCTGACTTCAAACTATACTACAAGGCTACAGTAACCAAAACAGCATGGTACTGGTACCAAAACAGAGATATAGATCAATGGAACAGAACAGAGCCCTCAGAAATAACGCCGCATATCTACAACTATCTGATCTTTGACAAACCTGAGAAAAACAAGCAATGGGAAAAGGATTCCCTATTTAATAAATGGTGCTGGGAAAACTGGCTAGCCATATGTAGAAAGCTGAAACTGGATCCCTTCCTTACACCTTATACAAAAATCAATTCAAGATGGATTAAAGACTTAAATGTTAGACCTAAAACCATAAAAACCCTAGAAGAAAACCTAGGCATTACCATTCAGGACATAGGCATGGGCAAGGACTTCATGTCTAAAACACCAAAAGCAATGGCAACAAAAGACAAAATTGACAAATGGGATCCAATTAAAATAAAGAGCTTCTGCACAGCAAAAGAAACTACCATCAGAGTGAACAGGCAACCTACAGAATGGGAGAAAATTTTTGCAACCTACTCATCTGACAAAGGGCTAATATCCAGAATCTACAATGAACTCAAACAAATTTACAAGAAAAAAACAAACAACCCCATCAAAAAGTGGGCGAAGGACATGAACAGACACTTCTCAAAAGAAGACATTTATGCAGCCAAAAAACACATGAAAAAATGCTCATCATCACTGGCCATCAGAGAAATGCAAATCAAAACCACGATGAGATACCATCTCACACCAGTTAGAATGGCAATCATTAAAAAGTCAGGAAACAAAAGGTGCTGGAGAGGATGTGGAGAAATAGGAACACTTTTACACTGTTGGTGGGACTGTAAACTAGTTCAACCATTGTGGAAGTCAGTGTGGCGATTCCTCAGGGATCTAGAACTAGAAATACCATTTGACCCAGCCATCCCATTACTGGGTATATACCCAAAGGACTATAAATCATGCTGCTATAAAGATACATGCACATGTATGTTTATTGCGGCATTATTCACAATAGGAAAGACTTGGAACCAACCCAAATGTCCAACAATGATAGACTGGATTAAGAAAATGTGGCACATATACACCATGGAATACTATGCAGCCATAAAAAATGATGAGTTCATGTCCTTTGTAGGGACATGGATGAAATTGGAAATCATCATTCTCAGTAAACTATCGCAAGAACAAAAAACCAAACACCGCATATTCTCACTCATAGGTGGGAATTGAACAATGAGATTACATGGACACAGGAAGGGGAATATCACACTCTGAGGACTGTTATGGGGTCGGGGGAGGGGGGAGGGATAGCATTCGGAGATATACCTAATGCTAGATGATGAGTTAGTGGGTGCAGCGCACCAGCATGGCACATGTATACATATGTAACTAACCTGCACAATGTGCACATGTACCCTAAAACTTAAAGTATAATAAAAAATAATAATAATAAAAATATAAATTGTAAAGCATTTCTGGCATTAATTTCTTTTCATAAATTGTCACGACTTACACATACCATGTATGACATGTTTAGACTTTCTGACCTGCCCTAAACATCCCTCTTTTTAAACAACCAGTCATTTTACTTTAGGACAATAATTTACCAAAAAACATCCTTTCTTATGTAAAATCTCTTTATAACCTTCTTTGCATAGCTAGGGGGCATGGATAATTCCATATATCCCCAGGCCTTATTTAGAATTTAATGTCTTCAAAATAAATTGAACAATTTTCAAAAGTGAAAGCAGTTTATGACCTTAAAGCATTTAGCAAACCTAATATCTGACCGGCATAATTTAGACAAAATGTGTTTATTTTATCAATAATCTTTAAAGCTGTTTTTATTTCCCAATAATTACTAAAGTTACATGAACTAAAAGGCCTTACAGTTTTTATTTTGCTTTCAAAATATTTTATTTAACCACTTGTTTTTGTTTAAGCCAATTATTGGAGCTCTTTTATATAAACATTACACACAACACATATATAATTACACAAATAGACAGACATAAGAAGATTACTACAGTAGTTGTAAGATTTTTCATTTGCCAGTTTTTAAGTTTCTTAATTGGTTATTGGATTTAGGGTGGAGCCCTAGGAAGAACAGGGCCAGGAAATGGGTTTCTGGTGCCTCCTGTTTTTCCCAAGGAATCCAGGCTCTTAGAGCTTGAATATCTGCTTTTAATTAAGCTGACTTTTAACCATAGCACCCTTTAATAATATCCTTTTAAAATTTCTTATTACCCAGTTTGGCCAATATTTCTGGTTTTGAACTTTACCAAAGGTAACCTCCCAGGTGCTCAGCGAAAGGAAAACTTAGGATAGTCCATGGTGGAAAAGAGACTAGACAAGGTTATGTAGATATTAAACCAGAAAAGGCTTGCTTTCTAAGCAGGGAATTGAACCTGGACTTCTAGTGTGAAAGGCCAAAACCTTATGTACCGAGCTATACCACAGGGAAAGTTCCACTGTTCTTCCCAGAAGGAGTCTAGAGTAGTTAATTTTGAGCTTGTAGAGGCTTTTAACTACTTAAGGTAATTTTTAGAGCTAACTATGACATAAAACCTAAAATTCGTGTTCCCTGGAAGGTGGAGACCAAGAGAAAGTACTGCCACGTGGTTACAAAGTCAAGCTCCCAAGGACATGAAACAAGATGGAGACCCCATCCAGTTTTTTGTTTGTTTGTTTCAGGGACCTGCAGGAAAGTTTGTTATTGACCAGCCTGCTGGGCCATCTTGAGCAGCGAGCTTATGGGGTCCTAAGCCCATGTTTTATCCTAAGGCACCCCTTGACACAGAAAAACAAATTCATAGCACAAATATATCAGTTTAAGACTAGCCTCGGAATTCTTTTTTGCATTAATCAAAACTTTACAGAAGAGATAAACAGTGACTTTTTTCTTTTTCTTTTTTTTTTTTTTTTTTTTTTTTTGAGATGGAATTTCACTCTTGTTGCCCAGGCTGGAGTGCAATGGAGTGATCTTGGCTCACTGCAACCTCCACCTCCTGGGTTCAAGTGATTCTCCTGCCTCAGCCTCCCGAGTAGGTGGGATTACAGGCACCTGCCACCACACCCAGCTAATTTTTTGTATTTTTAGTAAAGATGGGATTTCGCCATGTTGGCCAGGCTGGTCTTGAACTCCTGACCTCAAGTGATCCGCCCACCTCAACCTCCCAAAGTGCTAGGATTACAGGTGTGAGCCACCGTGCCTGGCTTAAACAGCAATTTTTACCATTTAATCAACTGTCTGCACAGAGAGGGAGAAGCCAGAAATCTGACTGGTAAGAAATTCTTACCCTTTGGCCTGCATGCCAGGTTTCTGTGTTTCCTTTCCCTAAGTGGCCCCGGTAACCCAGCTTGCCACACCATCCCATTGCGGGACAAGCTGCATCATAAAGGAAAATTATCTTTTTTCATTCTGGCCAGAGTAAAACACATGTGATAAACAGACATTAGCCACTCTGCTTAGCACCCAATATCAAACTGGCAAGGCTTAAATTTGCCCTCGGCTGGGCCCCATCATCTTTGATCCAACCTCTGACTAGGAGTTTCAACACATGGTCTCTGGGCATGATGGTTGCCCTGAGTAACAGAAAAGATGAAAAACAGAAAGGAGAGAGAGGAAAGGTTTGCCTGTGGCAGGGTGGGGAAGGCAAAATGCTCAGGAAGACCAGAGAAAAACCAACCCATTGCAGTGATACTGAGAAGTTCAGGCGGCCGCAGCTGCTGTTGTAAAAGGATTTTTTTTCCAGCAGTCCCATCAGCTCTCAAGTTTTCCCTTTTGGGGGAGGAAAAAGCTCTCCGTGTCCCACGATCCTAATTCTGTCACCCATAGTTGTCAGCAAAGAGTGCAAGGCAGATTATTCCAAAGAAAACAGCAGTTGACATCCCGTAGTGCCAACCCTGTTCTTAGCCAAAAGGGACTTTACCGAGAGCCCTCACTTGTAAATGTACTTCAGTGCCTTGTTGTTCATTCGGAACGTTCCACTGTAAGTTACCTTTAGTAAGATTTTGCCATTTCTGTAAGACTTTGCTGCCTCCCAGGCCTAAAGTATAAGCCAGAAGGAACTTAGTTTTCCAGAAATTAAGGATTCCATTTTTACCTAAAATATTGGCTTTACTCTCAGGCTCTCTTGATTAACTTATCCAATGATTTTTTTTCCTACCGATGCATGCAAGAAAAATGAACAAAAGGGTAGAACACAAAAATCCTTGTGAATTTTCAAAAGCCAAACTCTATAACCCCTGAAATATTACTGCTAATTACCAGTTCCTTTCTGACCCAGTCAGATGTAAGAGGCCTCTAACTGGATCCAAGCCAGTTAATTCCCGGATCAAATCTGTTCCTGGACCCAGTCCAGTTTCTGTCACAACTCCAAACCCAGTTTGGATCAGAAATTTGCCCAAAGAAACTCAGAGAGCTCAAAACACAAATCCGCGGAGCTCCAAAATCCAAGAGGGAACTTACCCACGATCCCCAGCTGCTCTGAGAGATCAATGGACACAAGTGGGTCCTGCAGGTACCTTGCGTGTTTACTCAGCACTCCTGGGGGTCACTAGAAGCTCCACTTTGGATCCTGCTTCTGACATCATCTGATAAAAGAAAAATTTCAGCTGAGTTAAATTTAAAGGAGTTTAATTGAGCAATGAACGATTCACGAATTGGGCATCCCCAGAATCACAGCAGATACACAGAGACTCCAGGGGTGCCTTGTGGTCAGAACAAATTTATAGACAAAAAGTTAAAGTGATGTATGGGAATCAAAAGTGAAGTACAGAAACAGTGAGGTTGGTCACAGCTCCGCGTTTGCTTTGTTTGAACACTCAGCAGTCTATGAGTGGTTGAAGTATGACCACTGGAATGGCCAACACTCAACTATTGTTACGGTGCATACTATTAAGTTAGGTTTTCAATTTTATCTGGCTATTAAGCTAGGTTACAGTTCATCTACAAGGACTCAAATAGAGAAATACAGAGTCCTTCTCAGGCCATATTTAGTCTGCTTTAACAGATGCCTGTATTAATCTGTTCCACACTGCTAATAAAGACATACCCAAGACTGGGTAATTTGTCAAGTAAAGAGGTTTAATGGACTCACAGTCCCACATGGCTGCCTCACAATCATGAAGGAAAGTGAATGAGGAGCAAGGTCACATCTTACATGGCAGCAGCTAAGAGAGAGCTTGTGCAGGGGAACTCCCATTTATAAAGCCATCAGATTTCATGAGATGTATTCACTACCACAAGAACAGAATGGGGTAAACTGCCCCCATGATTCAATCTCCACGTGGCTCTGTCCTTGACAGGTGGGGATTATTACAATTCAAGGTGAGATTTGGGTGGGGACACAGCCAAACCATATCAGTGCCATACTAGGAGAGTCAAGCCGAGTTGAACTGGGACCACTTCACACACACACCAAAAGTTACTAGCACTTAAAGTGGGTATATCGTTTAGAGGGAAGTCTGTCATTGTCCCTGTTCCAGGACCAGAGCTGTGGCTCAGAGATTTTGCCCAAACGTAGAGAAGCACGCTGTATAACAGAATACTTCAAATCTCTCCCCAAAGAAATTGACTTCATTTCCAACAAACCATGGACAATTTCAAGCCTAAAGGCACTCTCAAAAACAGTGAAAGTTTGTGAAAAGCAATTGGGAAAAAATTGATAGATTCGTTAGAGATATAGCCTAAGTTGTAAGCTGGATGATTTGCTATAGAGAAATAGAAAGCAAGACATCTGGGAGGAACCCTCTTAGGGTCAAAACAAATCTCAAAAACTGACCTCAGGAACAATTTTTTAAGAAGAGCCCAAATTTTGGGGTCAGTTTGTAAAACAATCTATATTCCAGGGCATTGTGGAAAGCAACAGAGCCATCAGCCAGCAAGTAAGTAGTGGAGCATAATACCTGGGTATGACCAGAGAAAAAGACAAAAGAGAGCTCTGCCAAATCCACTGTGTTGCCAGCTGACTGTGAGCATATCAAACTGCATCCCCTGAGAAACAACTTTATAGACTTTATGCTTCAGAGGAAGAAATAAATTACACCAAAATAATCTAGTCAATCAACAAACAAGTAAATAAGCAAATAACAACAAGCCCCAGAAGACCAGTACCCAGTATTATTATAATATACTACCTAAAATTTTTCAACAAAAAATTATGAGACATATAAAGAAGCAGGAAAGAATAAGCAATACACTGAAAAAAAAATTGTAGACAACAGAAACTGCCTGGAAGACTTACCAGATGTCAGATTTAACAGACATCAGATGTCAGATTGAACAGAAAAAGTTTTCAAAGTAGAGATTATAAATAATTTCAAATAATATTTTCAAATAAAATGGGCCATGATTTAAAAAGTGAAGTATGATTACAATGTCACATCAAAAGACACCTAAAAGTGAAAAAGCTAAAGCTAAAGACAATAAGAAAATTTTGACTACATCAAGATAAAAATGACTCATCACTTAGACTGAAACTCCAGGAAGATTAACAGCTGATGTCTCAGCAGAATTAATTGAGGCCAGAAGGACAACATATTCAGAATGAACCAAAAAAGGCAATTATTAACCAAGAATTCTATATCCACCAAAATAAGGTAAAATAATGACATGTCCTAATAAAAACAGAGGGAATGTGTTGCTAGCAGACCTACCTTATAAGAAGTACTAAAAGAAATTCATGCTACAAACAAGTGAACCCTGACAGTAATTGGAATATATATGGAAAAAAGCAAAAAGAACCAGGAAAGGTAATTATCTAATTGTAAAAGTCAAGGCATTTCTTTTCCTTTCTTCTTCTAAAAGATTTTAAAAGTAATTGTATAAAGAAGTATATAATGTGATGTTGAGCCTATAACATAAAAATGTAATATTTGTCAATAATAGAACAAAAGAGGTGGGTGGGGGCAAAGCTGTATTGGATTAAGGAAATGACTTCAGATGGCAACTTGTATGCACAGGAACACATGAAGAGAACCAGAAATGATAAATTAAAAGGCTAACACAACAAAAGCTATAAATGTGTGTGTGTGTTTGTGTGTGTCTGTATTTGCTCTCCTCAATATCCTTAAAAAACATAAAAGCGTGTAAATTTATCATTACAACAATGCATTGTTGGGTTTGTAATATTCAGATATTAGATGTAATAGATGTAATATGAATAAGAATAGTACCACAAAAATGGGGGGAAGGGAACAAAGGTATATAGAAGTAACATTTCTGTATCTCACTAGAATTAATTTAGTATAAATCTCAAACTGATTATTATAAGTCACAGTGTATATAGAAAAACCCTTGAGTAACCACTAATAACTTAAAAATATAGTGAAAAAATAATTTAAAAAATTAAAATGCTACATTATAAAATATTCACTTCATGCAAAATAAAGCCGTAAAGCAGAAACAGAGGAACAAGAGAAACATGAGATACATAAAAAACAAAAATGGCAAACATAATAATTCCAACTATATCAATAATAGCATTAAAGGTGAATGGACTAAATAATCCAGTCAAAAGGCAGAGATTCTCAGACTAGATCAAAAAACAAGAGTCAATACATGCTATCTATGGGAAACACACTTTAGATTCAAAATACAAATAGACTTAAAGTAAAAAGATGAAAGAGAAATATCATGCAAACAGCAATCACAAGAAAGTTGGAATGGTTATACAATTACCTGACAAAATACACCTTAAAACAAAAGGTATTACTATAGATAAAAGAAGATGTTTTTTAAAAGGTCAATTAACCAGAAAGATACATCAATCAAAAATATATATGCACCTAACAACAGAGCACCAATACATATGAAGCATAAATTGATTTAAATGAAGAGAGAAATAGACAATTCATCAATAACTGGGTACTTCAATACCCAATTTTCACTCATGGGTAGAACACTAAGCATAAGAACCACAAGGGTGTAGGAGATAAAAACAGACATAAGCACCACCTACTGGCCTGGAAGTTGAATGGTGCAACACAACAGGAAATCTGCTGACTCAAGTGCAGAGTACTGGAGAATGAAATAAGCTTCCTGAGACTTCCATCACCCTGAGCCCACAGGAGGCAGTGAGTGAGGCTGCTCACATGCTTAGCACATCACTACAACAACCAGCATTTGAGAAAGTCACCATACAAAGGCTATTACCAAAGAATTTATACAGACTCTTTGCCACTGAAAATACCCAGAACCAAACCCAAAGGACACTACACCACATCATACAGTACAGACACCTCCTCAAGGGGGCAAAATAATCCTGTCCAAAGGAAAGCAAAATTAAAAAATAAGAAGGAGAGACAGCTTATCCGGATAAGAAACAACCAGGGAAACAACTCTGAAAGTATGGAAAAAACAGAATGTAACAACACCCCCAAAGGGGAATACTAACTCCTCAGAAACAAATCCTAACCAAAATGAAGTCTTTGAAATATCAGATAAATAATTCAAAATACTGATTTTAAAGAAGCTCAGTGAGATCCAAGAAAAAGCAGAAAACCCATACAAATAAAACAGAAAAGCAATTTAGGACATGAAAGAAGAGATAAATTGTCATTTAAAAAAATACACACACACAAAACTTCTAGAAATAAAAGATTTAGTCAAGGAGTTACAAAATACATTGAAAGTGTTAACAATAGGCCAAGTGGAAGAAAGAATTTCAGAGCTGGAAGACAGGTCTTTCAAATTAACTCAGTCAGACATAATATTTAAAAAATTTTTTTTAATGAACAAAGTCTTTGTGAAATATAAAAGTGTACAAACCTATAAGTTATAGGTATTCCAGAGGGAGAAGAAGAAAAAGCAAAAAGTGTGAAAAACCTATTTGCAGAAATACTTCAAGAAAACTTCCCTGGTTTTAGGAGAGATTTTGACATCCAGATACAAGAAGCTCAGAGAATTTCTGGATAATACATTGCAAGAACTTCACCAAGACTATCCAAAGTCAATGTAAACAAAATAATCCTGAATGGCAAGAGAGAAGTGTCTAATTGCATTTATATATATATAATCATATCGGACTAGTAGCTGCCTTCTCAGCAGAAAACTTACAATCCAGAAGAGATTGGGGGTCTATTTTTAGCATCTTTAAAGAAAAAAAAAATGCCACCCAAGAATTTTATATCCTGTCAAATTAAGCTTCATAAATCAAGGAGAAATAGGGAATTCATCAACACTAGACTGGTCCTCCAAGAAATGCTCAAAGGAGTTTTGTTTTTGTTGTTGTTGTTTTAGTAGAGATGGTGTCTCACTATGTTGACCAGGCTGGTCTAAAACTCCTGGCCTCAAGCAATCCTCCCCCTTAGCTTCCCAAAGTGCTGGAATGACAGGCATGAGCCACTGCCCAACCTCAAAGGAGTTCTAAACATGGAAATTAAACAACAACATTCACCATCATAAAAGATCACATAAGTAAAAGCTCACAGACCTTATAAAGCAATTACACAATTGAAATCCCAAGGCAATCAGCTAACAACAATATGATAGAAACAAAACCTCACATATCAATATTAACCTTGAATGTATGTGGCCTAAATGCTCCACTTAAAAGATACAGAGTGGCAAACTGTATAAAAAAGGAAAACCCAAACATGTACTGCCTACAAGAGACACACATACTGGCTAAAGACAGCTATAGACTCAAAGTAAATGGGTTGAAAAAGATATATCACGCAAATGGAAAACAAAAGCAAGAGAGAGTAGTCATCCTCATATCAAATAAAACAGACTTTAACCCAACAACAGTTAAAAAAAAAAAGGGGGGGGGCAAAAAAGGTCATTATAAAATGATAAAGAAGTCAATACAACAGGAAGATTTAACTATCCTAAATATATCTGCACCCAACACTGGAGCACCCAGATTCATAAAATAAATACTACTAGACCTAAGAAAACATATTGATAGCAAAATAATAAGAGTGGGGGACTTCAGCACCCCACTGACATCACTAGACAGACCATCAAGGCAGAAAATCAACAAAGAAACTCTGGAGTTCAACTGGGATGTAGACCAAATGAATCTAATAGAGATTCACAGAACATTTTATCTAACAGAATATACATTCTTCTCACCTCCACATGGAATATATTCCAAAACTGACTATATATTTGCCCATAAAGCAAGTATCAATAAACTCAGAAAATCAAAATAATAACAAGTATCTTCTCAGATCACAGTAGAATAAAATTATAAATCAATACCAAGAGAAACTCTCAAAACTACACAAGTACATGAAAGCAAAACTACTTGCTCCCAAATGACCTTTGGGTAAATAATAAATTAAGGCAGAAATTGAAAGACTTCTTGAAACAAATAAAAATAGAGACACAACATACTAAAATCTCTAGTATACAGCAAAAGCAGTGCTAAGAGGAAATTCTGTAGCATTAAATGCCCTTATAAAAAAAGATAGAAAAATCTCAAATTAACAACCTAACACTGAACCTCAAGGAACTAGAAAAATAATAATAATCCAAACCCAAAACTAGTAGCAGAAAAGAAATAACAAAGATCAAAGCAGAACTAAATGAGATTGAGATTATTTTTAAAGACATAATGAATCAATGCGACAAAAAGTTAGTTTTTTAAAAGGATAAACAAAATTGATAGATTGCTAGCTAGATTAACCAAGAAAGAAAGAGAGATTCAAATAATTATAATCAGAAATGAGAAAAGGGACATTAAAAATGATGCCACAGAAATACAAAAGATCCTCAGAGACTACTATAAACACCTCTATGCACACAAACTAGAAAACCTAGAGGAAATTGATAAATTCCTGGAAACCTAGAACCCTCCAAGATTGAACCAGGAAGAAATAGAGATCCTGAACAGACCAATAATAAGTAATGAAATTGAGTGAGTAATAAAAAAATCTTTCAACAAATAAAAGCCCAGGACTGGAGAGATTCATAGCCAAATTTCACCAGATACACAAAGAAGAGCTGCTACCAATCTTACTGAAAATATTCCAAAAACTCAAGGAGGAGGGATTCCTCTGTAACTCATTCAATGAAACCAGTATCATCCTGACACCAAAATCAGGCCAGTACACGCACACAGAAAAGCAAACTACAGACTAATATCTCTGATGAGTATAGAGGCAAAAATTCTCAAGAAAAAACCAGCAAACTGAATCCAACAGCACATCAGAAAAATAATTAATTATGATCAAGTGGGTTTTATTCCTGGGATGCAAGTACGGTTTAACATCTGCAAATTGAAAAGGGTGATTCATCACACATACAAAACTAAAAAGAAAAACCATATGATTATCTCAATACATGAAAAAAGGCATTCAATAAAATCCAAAGTCCCTTCATAATAAAAACCCTCAACAAACTAGGCATCAAAAGACCATACCTGGCTGCTCTGCCTATGGAGTAGCCACTATTTTATTCCTCTAAAAAAAATAAAAATAAAAATAAAAAAGTACCTAAAATTATAAGACCCACCTACAACAAACCCACAGTCAACATTATACTAAATGGAAAAAAGTTGATTGCAGTACCTTTAAGAACTGGAACAAGACAAGCATATCCAATCTCACCATTCCTATTGCACATAGTACTAGAGCACTACTCAGAGCAATCAGGTAAAAGAAAAAAAGCATCCAAATTGGAAAAGAGGAAGTCAAATTATCTCTGCCCGCTGATCACATGATCATATACCTAGAAAACCCTAAAGACTCCCCCAAAAACCCCTAGACTTGATAAACAAATTTCAATATACAAAATAAACATACATAAATCGACAGCATTTCTATACACCAATAACATTTAAGCTGAGCGCCAAATCAAGAACTCAATCTCATTGGCAATAGCCACGCACACACATACAAAATACCTAGCAATTAATTTAATCAAGAAGGTGAAAGATCTCTACAAGGAAAACTACAAAATACTGTTGAAATAAATCATAGATAACACAAATGGGGAAACATCCCACACTCATGGATTGGAAGAATCAGTATTGTTAAAATTACCATACTGCTCAAATTAATCTACGCATTCAACACCTATCAAATTACCAATGTCATATTCCACAGAATTAGAAAAAAATTCTAAAGTTCACATGGAATCAAAAAAGAGCCTGAATAGCCAAAGAAATCCTAAGCAAAATGAACAAATCTGGAGGCATCACATTGCCTGACTTCAAATTATAATACAAGGCTACATTGACTAAAACAGCATGATACTAGTACAAAAATGGCACAAATATCAATGGAACAGAATAGAAAACCTGGATATAAAGCCACAAACTAACAATCAACTGATTTTTGACAAAGTCAACAAAGATAAACAATGGTGAAAGGACACCCTATTCAATAAATAGTGCTGAGAAAATTGGCTAGCCATATGCAGAGGAATGAAACTGGACCTCTATCTCTCACCATATACAACAATTAACCCAAGGTGGATTAAAGATTTAAATGTAAGACCTGAAACTATAAAAATCCTAGAAGAAAACATAGAAAAAACTATTCTGGACATTGGCATAGGCAAATAATTCTATGATGAAGATCCCAAAGGCAAATGTAACAAGAATGAAAATAGACAAATTGGACTTAATTAAACTAAAAAGCAAAAGAAATAATCAACAGAGTAAACAGACCACCCACCAAATGAGAGAAAATATTTGCAAATTATGCCTCTGACAAAGGACTAATATCCAGAATCTATAAGGAATATAAATAACTCAACAAGAAAATAACAACCCCATTAAAAGTTGGGAGAAGAATATGAATAGACATTTCTCAAAAGAAAAAATACAAGCAGCCAACAAACACGTGAAAAAGTGCTTAACATCAGCAATCATCAGAGAATTGCAAATTAAAATCAGAATATCATCTTATACCAGTCAGAATGGCTACTATTAAAAGGTGAAAAAACAATAAATGGCATGGATGTGGAGAAAAGGGAACATTTGTACATTATTGGTGAGAATTTGAACTAGTTCAACCTCCATGGAAAACAGTATGGAGATTTCTCAAATAACTAAAAATAGAACTACCACTGGACCCAGCAATCCCACTACTGGCTATCCACCCAAAGAAAAGGAAACAATCATATCAAAAAGGCATCCGTATTTGTATGTTCATTGCAGCATTATTCACAATAGCCAAGTCATGGAAGCAACCTAAGTGTCCATCAACAGTTGACCAGATAAAGAAAATGTGGCATACATACACGATGGGATACTACGTAGCCATAAAGAATGAAATTATGTCCTTTGCAGCAACATGGATGGAGCTGGAGGCCATTATACTAAGTGAACTAACTCAGAAACAGAAAATCAAATACCACATGTTCTCACTTACAATAGGGAGCTAAACAATGGATACACATGGACCTAAAGATGGAAATAATAGACACTAGAGACTCCAAATGAGAGGAGGTTGTGGAGTGGAGCAAGGGATAAAAAATTATCTATCAGGTACGGTGTTCACCATTTGGGTAATGGGTAAACTAGAAGCCCAGTCCCCACCAGTACACAATATACCGATGTAACAAACAAGCACATATACACCCTGTGGGTAAAATAAAATAAACAGATAAATAAATAAAAAGAACTGGGAGTCCAGAATAAAACCATGTGTCTTCAGTCAACTTATTTTTTACAAAGGTGTCAAGACAATTCAATAGTGAAAGAATAGATCTTTCAACAAATCATTGCTAAAACAACTACATAGCCACATGCCAAAAAAAAAAAATTGGGCCCTTACCTCACACCATAAGTAATAATTAATCCAAGATGGATTAAGAATATACATGTAACAGCTAAAACTATAAAACTCTCAGAAGAAAATATAAAGGAAATATCTTCATGCCTTGGATTTTGAAATGGATATGACACCAAAAGCATGAGCAAGAAATGAAAAATTAGATAAGTTGGCTTTCATTAAAATTAAAAACTTTTGTGCATCAGAGGAACTATCAACAAGGTAAAAGAAAACCCATAGAATTAGAGGACATATTTGCAAATCATATGTCTGCTAAGGGCATGGTATGCAGAATATATAAGAACTCTTACAACTCAACAATTCAACAATAAGAAGACAATTTTAAAATGAGCAATCTCAGAAAACATTTATCCACAGAAAATATACAAATGGCCAATAAACACAAGAAAAAAAATGCTTGACATCATTAGTCATGAGTTTCCTGGGGCTGCCATAACAAAATACCATAGAGCAGGTGGCAGAAAAAAATTTTTTCACAGTTCTGGAATCTAGAAGAACAAGATCAAGGTGTCAGCAGGTTTTCTTTCTTCTGAGGGCCTTCTCTTTGGCTTGCATATGTTTGTCTTCTTGCTCTGTCTTCACATGGTCTTTCTTTTGTGCACATAGATCCCTGGTGTCTCTCTATTTGTCCTAATCTTCTCTTCTTATAAGGATATCAGTCAGATTGGGCTAGGGCTCACCCTAACAGCCTCATTTTAACTTAATTACCTATTTAAAAGGCCCTATCTCCAAACACAGTCACATTCTGAAATACAGGAGATAAGGGATTCAACATATGAACCCAGGAAGTTTGGGGAAGATAATTCAGGTCATAACCATTATAATGGGAATGCATATCAAAACCTTAATGAGATATCACTTTATACCCAGTAGGATGCCTAGAATCAAAAAGTCATATAATAACAATGTTGGAGAAGATATGGAGGAATCGGAATGCTCATATACTGCTGGTAGGGATGCAAAATGATGTAGCCTTTGGAAAACAATCTGAAAGTTCTTCAAACAGTTAAACTTAGGGTTACCATATGACCCAGTAGTTCTACTTATCGATATATACCCAAGAGGAATGAAATCATATGTCTACATAAAAACTTTTCCATCAGCTAATTAATGGATACATAAAAATGTGTTGTGTCTATATAGTGGGATAATATTCATCTATAAAAGGAAATAATCTCAGCACTTCGGAAGGCCAAGGAGTTGCAGATCATCCTGGGCAACATGGGGAAACCCCATTTCTACAAAAACAATTAGCTGGATGGAGTGGTGCACGCCTATAGTCCCAGTTACTCAGGAGGCTGAGGTAGGAGGATGGCTTGAGCCCAGGAGGTGGAGGCTGCAGTGAGCTGAAATCGTGCCACTGCACTCTAGCCTGGGAAACAGAGCCAGACTCTGTCTCAAAACCAAAAACAGGAATAAAGTACTGATAAATGCTACAATATGGACGAACTTTGAAAACATTACACTAAGTGAAATAAGCTGATCACAAGGGCCTCGTGTTATATATGATTCCATCTATATGAATTGTCTAAAACTGGAAAATCTATAGAAACAGAAAGTAGATTAGTAGCTGCTTAGGGATATGGAAACTGGTGGACAGGCAGAAGATAGCTAAAGTACATGGGTTATCTTTTTGTGGTGATTGAAAGGTTCTAAAATTGACTGCAGATATGGTTATGCATACCTCTGTATATAATAAAAAATAATTGAATTTTATACTTGGATAAATTTTATGGTATGTGAATTATACTCAAGAAAGCTGTTAAATTTGAGATATACACATAGAAAGAAATATATAAATATCATATTACAGTGGGGTATTAGTTCCCTGTAAGGATACTAGTCAGATTGGACTAGGGCTCACCCTAACAGCCTCAGTGGGGCTGCTGTAAAAAAGTTTCAGAGATCTTGGTGTATTAAAACAACACAAAATTAATTTCTTACAGTTTTGGAGGAGAGGAGTCTGGATCAGTTTCACTGGTATAAAATAAAGGTGCTGGCAGGGCCACGTTCTTCCTGGAAGCCTTAGGACAGAATTTGTTCCCTTGTCTTTTCCAGTTTCTAGAGGCCACCAGTACTCTTTGCTTTTGGCCCATTTCTCCATCTGCAAAATGCATCACTCCAATCTCTGCTTCGGTCAGCACATCACCTTCTCTCTTATGAGAACCCTTGTGATTACACTGGGCTTGCCTGGATAACCAAGGATAATCACCCCATCTCAAAATCCTTACCTTAATCACACCTTGAAAAGTCCCTTTTAACAAACAAATTAACATTCACAGGTTCCAGGAATTAGATATCTTTGAGGGGCCATTACACAGTTCATCACAACTAGAAGGTAAATTGGAAATGAAATGGACATTCATTGTAAATGTTGTATCTAGGAGTAGAAACTCTGAATAGACTAATAATCCTTGAAAAAACTGAAAATAAAGAATTGCTTCCTTCAAATCCTTTGGGTCTAGGTGGTTCTACAGGAGAGGTCAGCATTTTGTGAAGATCTTTTCTGCATGCATTACAAAAGGACTCTCTAAAAATTTTTACCAAAGACTGTATAAGGTATTGTTAACTTTCTATCCACATATCTAATTTCCTACCGGATATCTCTTTTCTATAAAGATGTCTCACAAACACCTCAAGCTCAACATAGCCAAGGCTGAATTCAACCTCTACCTCCACAACTAGTTCCTTCATATGTGGTGTCTTATATATTTTTGAAAGTGTATATATTTAAAAACCTATCTGGCTTAAGCCAAAAAACAACTTATTAGTGCACACAAAAGAAAAGGTGCAGGGGGTGGGGCCAAGATGACTGACTAGAAACAGCTGTGGTCAGAGGCTCCCACTGAGAAGAATGAAAACAGCGAGTGAATCCTGCACTGACAACTGACGTATCCAGGTTCTCTCACTGGGACTGACTAGGTGATTGGTGTGACCCAGAGAGAGCAAGAAAAAGCAGGGTGGTACGATGGGCCACCTGGGAGCCACCCAGGGCAAGGAGAGCTCCCACCCCCAGCCAAGGGAAGCGGTGACTGAGTGTGCTAACCTGCCCAGGAAACTATGCTTTTTCCACAGATCTGTTCAACCCACAGATCAAGAGACTTCCTCGTGAGCCCATGCCACCAGGCTCTTGGGTCCCAAGCAGAGAGTTGTAAAGATTCTCAGCAGCCACTCTGCTAGAGACTGCCTAAGACTACTGAACTCCTGAGGGGAAGGGTGGACACCATCACTGCAATTGTCTGCTGCCTAAGATGACTAAGACAACGGAGCTCCAGGCAAGAGAGGTGGCAGCCATCACTGCAGCTCTAGTCTGCCTTTTTCCCCTGCTGGACTCAGGAAGACTGGGAGGTTCAAACCTAGGGAAAATTCCCCACAGCACAGCACAGCACAGTGGCTGTGGCAGATTGTGGCCAGACTGCCTCTTTAGGCTGGACCCTGACCCATCCCTCCTCACTGGGCAGGGCCTCCCTAAAGGAATTTTAGCAACTCCAGCCAGGGGTTTACAGACAGAACTCTAATCTCCCTGGAATGGAGCCTGTATTAGTCTGTTCTCATGCTGCTGATAAAGACATACCCAAGACTGGGCAATTTACAAAAGAAAGAGGTTTAATGGACTTACAGTTCCACATGGCTGGGGAGGCTTCAGAATCACGGCAGAAGGCAAGGAGGACCAACTCATGTCTTAACATGGATGGCAGCAGGCAAAGAAAGAGAGCTTGTTCAGGGAAATTCCCATTTTTAAAACCATCAGATCTCATGAGACGTATTCACTGTCATGAGAACAGCATGGAGAAAGACTCATCTCCATGATTCAATTACCTCCCACTGGGTCCCTCCCAGATCATACGGGAATTCAAGATGATATGTGGGTGGGTACACAACCAAACCATATCATTCTGCCCCTGGACCCTCCCAAATCACATGTCCTCCCATTTCAAAAACAATCATGCCTTCCCAACAGTCCCTCAAAGTCTTAACTCATTTCAGCATTAACTTAAAAGTCCACAGTCCAAAGTCTCATCTGAGACAAGGCAAATGCTTTCCGCCTATGAGCCTGTAAAATCAAAAACAAGTTACTTACTTCCTAGATACAATGGGGGCACAGGCATTGGGTTAATACGGCCATTCCAAATAGGAGAAATTGGCCAGAACAAAGGGGCTACAAGCCCCATGCAAGTCCAAAACCCAGTGGAGCAGTCAAATTGTAAAGCTCCAAAATGATCTCCTTTGACTCCATGTCTCACATCCAGGTCACGCTGATGCAAGAGGGGGGTTCCTATGGTCTTGGGTGGCTTCACCCCTGTGGTTTTGAAGGGTACAGCCTCCCTCCCAGCTGCGTTCACGGGCTGGCATTGAGGGTCTGCAGCTTTTCCAGGCACATGGTGCAAGCTGTCAGTGGATCTGCCATTCTGGGGTCTGGAGGATTGTGGCCCTCTTCTCACAGCTCCACTAGGCAGTGTCTCAGCAGGGACTCTGTATGGGGGCTCCAATCCTACGTTTTCCTTCCACACTGCCCTAGCAGAGGTTCTCCATGAGGACCCCACCCCTGCAGCAAACTTCTGCCTGGGCATCCAGGCATTTTCATACAACTTCTGAAATCTAGGCAGAGGTTCCCAAACCCTAATTCTTGACATCTGTGCACTCACAGGCTCAACACTACATAGAAGCTGCCAACGCTTGGGGCTTGCACCCTCTAAAGCTATGGCCCAAACTCTACATTGGCCCCTTTCAGCCATGGCTGGAGCATCTGGAACACAGGGCAACCAGTCTCTAGGCTGCACGCAGCATTGGAACCCTTGGCCCGGCCCATGAAATCACTTGTTCCTCCTAGGCCTCTGGGCCTATGATGCAAGGGGCTGCTGTGAAGACCTCTGACATGCCCTGGAGGTATTTTTCCCACAGTCTTGGGGATTAACACTTGGCTCCTCGTTACTTATGCAAATTTCTGCAGCCAGCTTGAATTTCTTCTTAGGAAATGGGATTTTCTTTTCAATCACATTGTCAGGCTGCAAATTTTCTGAACTGTTATGTTCTGCTTCCCTTATTAAACTGAATGACTTTAACACACCCAAGTCACCTCTTGAATGCTTTGCTGCTTATAAATTTCTTCCACCAGATACCCCAAATCATCTCTCTCAGTTCAAAGTTCCACAAATCTCTAAGGCAGGGACAAAATGCCACCAGTCTCTTTGCTAAAACATAACAAGAGTCACTTTGCTCCAGTCCCAACAAGTTCCTTATCTCCATCTGAGACCACCTCAGCCTAGATTTCATTGTCCATATCATTATCAGCATTTTTGTCAAAGCCATTCAACATATCTCTAAGGAGTTCCAAACTTTCCCACATTGTCTTGTGTTCTTCTGAACCCTCCAAACTGTTCCAACCTCTGCCTGTTATACAGTTCCAAAGTCGCTTCCACAGTTTCAGGTATCTTTTCAGTAGTGCCCCACTCTACTGGTCCCAATTTACTGTATTAGTCTGTTCTCATACTGCTGATAAAGACACACCCAAGACTGGGCAATTTACAAACAAAAGTTTAAGGGACTTACATTTCCACACTGCCTGGGGAGGCCTCACAGTCATGGCAGAAGGCAAGGAGGAGCAAGTCACATTTTACATGGATGGCAGAAGGCAAAGAAAGAGAGCTTGTTCAGAGAAACTCCCATTTTTAAAACCATCAGATCTCATGAGACTTATTTACTATCATGAGAAAGACTTACTCACAGCATGGGGAAAGACTTGCCCCCCATGATTCAATTACCGCCCACTGGGTTCATCCCACAACACATGGGAATTCAAGATAAGATTTGGGTGAAGACACAGCCAAACCATGTCAGAGTCCCTGAGGGAAGGGGAAACCATGGTCTCCACAGATCAGCCAACTTAGTCTTTCCCCCGCCGGCTCTGAGGAATCTGGGCAGTCCGGTGACTGGGATTCCCCCAGCACAGCGCACCCCCTCTGCCAAGGGGCAGCCAGAGTGCTTTATTAAGTGGGTCCCTGAACCCATGCCTCCTGACTGGGTGAGACCCCCCAACGGGGGTCTCCAGACACCTTATACAGGAGTGTGTTCCCAATGGCATCATGTTGGTGCCCCTCTGGGACTGATCTCCTAGAGGAAGGAGCAGGCAGCCTTCTTTGCTGTTCTGCAGCTTCCACTGGTGATACCTCCAGGTGTGGGAGGGACCCAGGTAAATAGGGTCTGGAGAGGACCCCCAGCAAATTGCAGCAGCCCTACAAAAGAGGGGCCTGGCTCTCAAAAGAAAAACAGAAAGCAACAACAACAACAGCATTAACAAAACAGTCCCCACCAAAACCCCACCCAAAGGTCAGCAGCCTCAAAGATCAAGCTGGATAAACTCACAAAGATGAGAATCAATGAAAAAATATGCTGAAAACTCAAAAAAGCCAGAGTGCCTCTTCTCCTCCAAATGATTGGAACACCTCTCCAGCAAGGACACAGAACTGGGCGGAGGCTGAGATGGATGAATTGACAGAAGAAGGCTTCAAAAGGTGGGTAATACTCAAAAGAAGACATTTATGCACCCAAAAGACACAAGAAAAAATGCTCATCATCACTGGCCATCAGAGAAATGCAAATCAAAACCACGATGAGATACCATCTCACACCAGTTAGAATGGCGATCATTAAAAAGTCAGGAAACAAAAGGTGCTGGAGAGGATGTGGAGAAATAGGAACACTTTTACACTGTTGGTGGGACTGTAAACTAGTTCAACCATTGTGGAAATCAGTGTGGCGATTCCTCAGGGATCTAGAACTAGAAATACCATTTGACCCAGCCATCCCATTACTGGGTATATACCCAAAGGATTATAAATCATACTGCTATAAAGACACACGCACACATATGTTTATTGCGACACTATTCACAATAGCAAAGACTTGGAACCAACCCAAATGTCCAACAATGATAGACTGGATTAAGAAAATGTGGCACATATACACCATGGAATACTATGCAGCCATAAAAAATGATGAGTTCATGTCCTTTGTAGGGACATGGATGAAGCTGGAAACCATCATTCTCAGCAAACTATCGCAAGGACAAAAAACTAAACACCACATGTTCTCACTCATAGGTGGGAACTGAACAATCAGAAAACATGGACACAGTAAGGGGAACATCGCACACCAGGGCCTGTTGTGGGGTGGGGGAAGGGGGGAGGGATAGCATTAGGAGATATACCTAATATTAAATGACGAGTTAATGGGTGCAGCACACCAACATGGCACATGTATACATATGTAACAAAACTGCATGTTGTGCACATGTACCCTAAAACTTAAAGTATAATAATAAAAAAAAAGGTGGGTAATAATGAACTTTTCTGAGCCAAAGCAGTGTGTTCTAACCCAATGCAAGAAGCTGAGAACCATGATAAAACATTACAGGAGCTGTTATCCAGAATAACCAGTCTAGAGAGGAACATAAATGACCTGATGAAGCTGAAGAACACAACACAAGAACTTCACAATGCAACCACAAGTATCAATAGCCAAATGGACCAAGTGGAGGAAAGAATTTCAAAGCTTGAAGACAATTTTGCTGAAATAAGACAGGCAGACAAGTTTGGAGAAAAAAGAATGAAAAGGAACAAACAAAACCTCCGAGAACTATGGGGTTATGTAAGAAGACCAAACCTACAACTGATTGGGGTACATGAAAGAGACAGGGAGAATGGAACCAAGTTGGAAAACATACTTCAGGATATCATCCAGGAGAACTTCCCCAACCTAGCAAGACAGGTCAACATTCAAATTCAGGAAATCCAGAGAACTCCAGTAAGATACTCCATGAGAAGATCAACCCCAAAACACATAATCATCAGAATCTCCAAGGTCAAAATGAAGGAAAAAATGTTAAGGGCAGCAAGAGAGAAAGGTCAGGTCACCTACAAAGAGAACCCCATCAGACTAACAGTGGCCCTCTCAGCAGAAACCCTATAAGCCAGAGGAGATAGGGGGCAATATTCAACATTCTTAAAGGAAGTAATTTCCTACCCAGAATTTCAAATCTGGGCAAACTAAGCTTCATAAGTGAAGGAGAAATAAAATATCTTTCAGACAGGCAAATGCTGATGGAGTCTGTCACCACCAGGCTGGCCTTGTAAGAGCTCCTAAAGGAAGCACTAAATGTGGAAAGGAAAAAATGGTACCTGCCACTGCAAAAATACACTGAAGTACAAAGGCCAATGACACTGTGAAGCAACTGTATCAACAAGCCTACAAAATAATCAGCTAGCATAATGATGGCAGGATCAAATTTATACATAACAATATTAGCCTTAAATGTAAATGGATTAAATTCCCCAATTAAAATACACAGAATAGCAAGCTGGATAAAGAGTCAAGACCCATCAGTGTGCTGTATTGAAAAGACCCATCTCATGTGCAAAGACACACATAGGCTCAAAATAAAGAGATGGAGGAAAATTTACCAAGCAAATGGAAAGCAGAAAAAAGCAGGGGTTGCAATCCTAGTTTCTGACAAAACAGACTTTAAACCAACAAATATCAAAAAGGACAAAGAAGAGCATTACATAATGGTAAAGGGTTCAATTCAACAAGAAGAGTTAACTATCCTAAATATATATGCACCCAATACAGGAGCACCCAGATTCATAACACAAGTTCTTAGAGACCTACAGAGAGACTTAGACTCCCACACAATAACAGTGGGAGACTTTAATACCCCACTGTTAATATTAGACAGATTATTGAGACAGAAAATTAACAAGGATATTGAGGAATTGAACTCAGCTCTGGATCAAATGGAACTGATAGATATCTACAGAAATCTCCACCCAAAAACAACAAATATACATTCTTCTTAGTGCCACATGGCACTTACTCTAAAACTGATCACATAACTGGAAGTAAAACACTCCTCAACAAATGCGAAAGAACTGACATAATAATAAACAGTCTCTCAGACTACAGCAGAATCAAATTAGATCTCAAGATTAAGAAACTCACTGAAAACCACACAACTACATGGAAATTGAACAACTTGTTCCTGAACGACTCCTGGGTAAATAATGAAATTAAGGCAGAAATCAAGAAGTTATTTGAAACCAATGAGAACAAAGAGACACTGTACCAGAATCTCTGGGATTCAGCTAAAGGAGTATTAAGAGGGAAATTTATAGCACTAAATGCCCACATTAAAAAAACTGCAAAGATCTCAAATCGACACTAACATCACAAGCAAAAGAACTAGAGAACCAAGAGCAAACAAACCCCAAAGCTAGCAGAATAAAATAAATAACCAAGATCAGGGTGGTACAGAAGGGGAGAGAAACATGAAAAATCCTTCAAAAAATTCAATGGATCCAAGAGCTGGTTTGTTTGAAAAAAATTAATAAGATAGACTGCTAGCTAGACTAATAAAGAAGAAAAGATAGAAGAATTAAACAGACACAATAAAAAATGATAAGAGGGATACCACCACTGACCCCACAGAAATACGAACAACCATCAGCGAATACTATAAACACCTATATGCAAATAAACTAGAAAATCTAGAAGAAATTGATAAATTCCTGGACACAAACATCCTCCCAAGACTGAACCAGGAAGAAGTTGAATCCCTGAATAGACCAATAACAAGTTCTGAAACTGAGGCAATAATAAATAGCCTACTAACCAAAAAAATACCCAGAGCCAGACGGATTTACAGCTGAATTCTACCAGAGGTACAAAGAGGAGTTGGTACCATTTCTTCTGAAACTGGAACTCTCACAGACTACCAGTGGGAAAGCAAAATGGTTCCACTACTTTGGGAAAGAATGTGGTAGCTTCTTAAAAAATTAGACATGCAATTATCCTCAGCAAACTAACACAGGAACAGAAAACCGAACACCGCGTGTTCTCACTTATAAGTGAGAGCAGAACAATGAGAACACATGGACACAGGGAGGGGAACAACACACACTGGGGCCTGTCGGGGTGGGGGATCGGGAGAGGGAGAGTATCAGGATAAACAGCTAATGCATGTGGGGCTTAATACCTAGGTGATGGCTTGATAGGTGCAGCAAATCATCATGGCACACATTTACCTGTGTAACAAACCTGCACGTCCTGCACATGTATCTTGGAACTTAAAATTAAATTAAATTTAAAAAAAGAATAGAAAAAGTGCAAGGGAGAGGATGACATAGGCATAACTAGATTCAGTACTTAAAGGGCATTCTCAGAATTTTCTTCTCTCTCTCAGCTCTGCTTTCCACTGTGTTGGTTCCTTTCTCACAGACATTCCTCTGATGGGTTCAAGATAACTGCTTCAGCTCCAACAATTCACACTCCCATGCCTTTTTCAACAAGTCCCACCAAAGCTGTCAGACTCACTCTAACTGTGTCAGCTTAGTTGCTGTGACCAACCCTGACATGTGGCTGGGAGAATGTGATGCACTAATTGGTCCAATCTGGTTCATGTGCTCCACCCTTGGAGCTGGAGGTGGAATCAACTCCATCTAAGAGCACATGAATTGAGATTGAGCAGGAGTTGCTCCTAGTTGACAATTGAGACATAATTACCAAGGATATATACTGACTAGCCACAACCACTGTCCATTCATTACAGACAATGTTTCCTGTCTCAGTAGATGGCATCAATCACATGCTCAATCTAGAAACCTGGGAATCCATCTTTAGGTCTTCTTTCTCACTCTCACTCCATATCTAGCACTGTATTATTACCAAGTCCTTCTGACTCTTTTCCCATAAACGTCTCTTAGATTTCTCAAGTTCTTTTTCTATTCACGCCTACCACTCTAGTTCCAAGCCTCCAACATCTTTCTCTTGGATGGTGCACTGGCATTTTAACTGATCTTCCTATATCAACTTTTAAACTCACTTTAGTATATTACCTACGCTGGAGTTGGAGAGCTCTGAAAGCTAAAATATGAACATGACACCCTTCTCTTCTACACCTTCAGTGATTGCCTATTCTTCTCAGAATAGAGAGGTTTGTGCACCATCCCCTGTCATGAACTATATAGTGCATTTAACTGAGCCTTGTTAAGTCCTTAAATGTGTCATACTCTCTTTCCCCTGTATCATGGATCCTCTGGCTACCCTGTCTTCTTGAAACTGCATTCCTCCACACCATTCACTATCACATGGCAAGCCCCTATCCATCTGTCTAATCTGTTTGCATTGCTATAAAGGAACACCTGAGACTAGGTAATTTATAAATAAAAGAGGTTTATTTGGTTCATGGTTCTGCAGGCTGTACAAGAAGCATGGCAAGAGCAGCTATGTCTGGGAAGGACATCAGGAAGCTTCCACTCATGGCAGAAGGCAAAGGGAGCAGGCATCACACAGCAAGAGCAGAAGGAAGAGACGGGGTGGGAGGAAGGTGGCACTCTTTTTAACAACCAGATTTCACAGGAATAAGAGTGTGAACTCACTCAGTCTCACAAGAATGACAAAGCCATTCATGAGGGATCCACCTCCATAACCCAAACACCTCCCACTGGACCCCACTTTCAACACTGGGGATCAAATTTCAACATGAGATTTGGAGGGTACAAGCTATATCACCATCCTTCAGATCTCAGCTTAGACACTGCTTAGACCAGAAAAACTTTCCTGATACCCTTAGTCTGGTAAGGGGTCCTCCATTAGGCAATTGTGGCACCCTACACTACCCTATGATAGCAGTTATCATACTGTATTACAATGACCCATGTGTTTGCCTGAATATTTCATCAAACTTTACATTTTATGATAGAAGTAAAGATGAGCACTTGTTCATCGTGGCATCCCCAGCACCCACAGCACAGTTTCAGTGTAACAGGTGCTTAATACTTGTTAAAAATAATAATAGCTAATGTTTACTAAGAGCCTGATATGTCCCAGCTACTACTTGAAGTGTTCTACATGTGCTGACTCATTTAATCCACCAACAGTTAATCCACCTTCTGGTTTATAGATGAGAAATCCAAGGCATAGGAGGTTTGAGTGAATTACAAAGGTCATAGCACTGAAGGTTATGGAGCCAAGATTTGAACCTAAGCAGTCTGGTTGCAGAAGCCAAGTTTTTAACCACTATGCTATATTCTTAAATGTACACGAGCATGCAAAAATGCTGTCCTAGATATTTTGAGGAATACAAAAATGACAGGGGGAGTGGAATAAAAAAGTATACAGATACATAAAATACCCAACAGAGAATTATATAATATAAGGCTTTCTTGATTTTAGAACACACAAACAGTAACAAAATCTTTCTGTTTGGTGAGGTTGGATTTGCTCACAGAGAAATATTTCAGTATAAAAATTCCTGAATTCAAATATGTTTGTGATTCAATTACACAGTGGCAGTTGATATTTATGTTGAAAATGAAAAATAAGACCAACAAGTTATTCTGGACACCAAATCATGTTTAAACTGCTACATTTATGTTTTGAAATATTTTTCTATAACTGCTAAACTTTTCAACAGGACCAGCTCTCTGACATTTCTTAAGAATTCCCATACAAAGTCTAGTTTCACCTGCTTAAAAAAAAAAAGATATTATGACTGTCTGATACCTGGGTCGATAAGTAATTAAAGTAAAGGAGATTTCCCTCACAATCCCTCAAAATTAAGGTAAAGTTTAGGGAAAATGTTTTATAAGCATAACAAAAGTAGTTATCAATTAATCATTACTTCCTTCATTACAAGAGTACTTAATAAATGCTTTAACTAGTTCTAAGACTGTTCAAGGTAGATATTGGAACACATAGAGAATAAAAACCTACTTTGCAAATTCAACTGAAAGAAATGCTACTGTTGATATAATTTGTGAGTCTCTGAACCCAGTTTAACGAGGTTGTGGTTAAAGTGATACAGTTTTTAGTGACCAGGAGCATCTTCCAAAAGAAACAGTGACCACTTGCTGATGATGATCAAAAATACTCTTGGTAGAATCTTTCTAACAAGTATAAAATAATATTGCTATTTTATTACATTGATGGAAAATGTTAAATTAATAGAATTGTATGCACATTCATGATAAATATGAGTGAGTTTGACTTTGTCTCTGAAAATTGGGAAGGTGAATGCATTTAGTGATGCTCAAATAACAATACTCTTAGCATAGTGAATGTTAGAATAGTCAGTCTGCAGAGGAAATATGTAGATGCTCATTCTCTAACATGTATTATTTAAATTGGCCTAACCACAAAGAGTGAAGAAAAGCTTACCTTTGTGAATTAATTGATGACCATCTTTGAAGTTATGATCCTCTGAATATAACAAACCATTAAAAACACTTTCACTGCAAGTAAACATCCAATTTGGACCTGTTTAGTGAAAGGACAGTTTGAGACAGATAAAAGGCTGGACATTAAGATAATTTTGAAGAAATTTTTATTAAAGGAATAAGTTTAACAAAATGTTAGTGAGTAGAGATGCTTAGAATTAAGATTTCATAAAGAATAATAACAAAGACCTATAATTCACTTTTCCATCTTGGAGAAGAGTTTATTCTCAGGTTTAAAATGTCCCAAATATTTTTGTTCTAATAACTATTTCCTTAGGAAACCTTTGTTTACATGTAGCCCAAAGTTAAAATTTTATTCTTATACAAATGGTTATAAATTCTTAATAGAATTTATCTGCATTTACAAAATTATCATGTGACCATTTCAACATATATAAATGTTATATTTGCAAAATAAGAAACTTATTTTGTGAATGTGATTAGTTCCAGAGAGTCCGAGTATGACTCTCTAAACCAACACTGCAAAATTTCAGTAAAGATTAAAAGCTCTTCATAGGGAAAGAAGTAATGGCTGAAAAAGAAAGCAAAATAATCAGGAATAAAAATGAAAAATGTAAAATGTTATTTTCTATGAGTGTCAAACTTGAATAATTTATTCATTAGCTTTGTTAGCTGAAGAGAAAGTAATTTTGAGTAGTTACTGTAAAAGGTCAGATGGAAAACAAATTTCCTCTGTGTCAATAGGTTAACAAAATGTTATGCTTGCTGACTGTAGAAAGAGGGCAACTCAGAGAACACTTGACCTGATTAGCTCATCAGCAACCCATTAGGATGTTTTTCTTGGAAAAGAAATGGGGAACCCATTTGCACTATTTTCATTACCTTCCAGACTTTGTATGCTGTTGTGTAGCAGATGCTTAGCTACTAGTGGGCACTTGATGTGCAATTACTGGAATATCTGAGTTCTGGTTTAAATTTTCAGGAATCCTGATCCTTCCAGGTTCCACAGGAAACTAAAAGGGCAAATATTTCACACAAACGTTACCTTCATGACCAACTTCCATATATACATTCAAAGACATATGGTATACACAAATAAGTGATATATATAAGTACAGTCATGTGCCACATAATGACATTTTGGTCAATGACAAACTGCATATACATTAGTGGTCCCATAAGATTATAACAGAGCTGTTAATACCCCTGAAGGCCTTCCAACGGGACAAGATGTGGAGGTGGAAGACAGCAATATTGATGATCCTTATCTTGTATAGGTCTGTGATGGTTAATATTGAGTGTCAACTTGATTGGGTTGAAGGATGCAAAGTATTGATCCTGAGTATGTCTGTGAGGGTGTTGTCAAAGGAGATTAACATTTAAGTCAGTGGGCTGGGGAAGGCAGACCCACTCATAATCTGGGTGGACACCATCTAATCAGCTACCACTGATTATAAAGCAGGCAGAATAACGTGAAAAGACTAGACTGGCCTAGCCTCCCAGCCTGTATCTCTCTCCCATGCTGGATGCTTCCTGCCCTTGAACATTGGACTCTCAAGTTCTTCAGTTTTGGGACTCAGACTGGCTCTTCTTGCTCCTCAGCCTGCAGATGGCGTATTGTGAAACCTTGTGACCTATTTTAGAACCTTGTGATCATGTGAGTTAATACTTAATAAACTTCCCTTTATATATCTCTCTCCTATTAGTTCTGTCCCTCTACAGAACCCTGACTAATACAAGGCCTAAACTAATGTGTGTGTTTGTACCATAGTTTTTACCAAAAACTTTAAAAAGTAAAAAATTAAAAATAGAAAAAAGCTTATGCAATAAAGATATAAAGAAAGAAAATATTTTTGTATAGCTGTACAATGTGTATATGTTATGTTTTATGCTAAATGTTATTACAAAAGAATCAAAAAGTTAAAAAATTTTAAAGCTTGTAAAGTAAAAATGTAATAGTAAGCTACGGTTAACTTACTGAATAAAGAAAAGTATTTTTAATAAATTTAGTGTAGCCTAAGTGCACAGTGTTTATAATGTCTACAGTAGTGTACAGTAATGTCCCAGGCCTTCACATTCACTCACTACTCACTTACTGACTCACCCAGAGAAACTTTGAGTCCTGCAAGTTCCATTTATTGTAAGTACCCTATACAGGTGCACCATTTTTGAATCTTTTATACCATATTTTTACTGCACTTCTTCTATGTTTAGATATGTGTAGATACCAAAATACCATTGTGTTACAGACACCTAAAGTATTCAGTACAGTAACATGCTGCACAGGTATGTAGCCTAGGAGCAATAGGCTATACCATATAGCCTAAGTGTGGAGTAGGCTACACCATCTGGGTTTATGTACATATGGTACACTCTGTGATGTTCACACAATGATGAAATGGCCTAATGATGCATTTCTCTGAACATATCCTCGTTAAGGGACACATAACTGAATGTATAAGCTTGTACATATCATGTATAACTCATTTTTAGATAAAACAGGTTGGGGAGGAGAAAGAGAGAGAGAGAAAGAGAGAGAGAGAGAATACTGTAAATATTTGAAGTTTGTGCTTACCTGCCCCCAACTTGACTCTGAGCTTCTTAGACGTAGAAGCTTTGCCTCCCAAGTTTCTAACACAGTGTCTGACACATCATAAATGTTCAGTAAGTATTTTCTGAATGTATTTTTCCATTGACTGGATGTTCACAAGTCCTTTCAAAATAAATGTGGGTTTTTTAAAGTGGTGTCAACAGGTATACCTGCATGTTGTCTCAATTTTGTTCATGTATACAAATCTCTCTACTTCTTTTAATAAATAATAATTAATTGGTAGGGCAGAAAATATCTTAACCTCCACATTCCTAAGGTTTGTTTTATGAATTTTGACTTCTGACTTCTTTTTTGGCCAAAATGATTTCTCACATTTATATATAGTGTTAAAAAGTTCTATGTACAAATAAAGAACTAAGATTTAAGTATTTCTTCCTTATTTTTAGGTTTAAAAAGAATTATGTGTTTGAATGGTGCAATTTACCTGCTTTATGTTTTGGCTAATTATTTTCAATGGAATCTATCATTTAAATTTTATTTATTATCTAAGACTTTAAAAGTGATTATAAAAAATTTGAAAAATAAATAAAATCACAATGGACCAATATAAAGATCCTGTAACTCTGGGACCAGCCCAAACTGGGCCCATGTTGTTAATAACAAAATGTTGAGTTACCTTGTAGTAACAGAGCCAAAAACTGCAAGTCATGAAGCCCAGGCATGCACAACAGAAAAAGCTTTGACCTCTAACAATACCCAAAACAAATGATTTCTCTCCTCAAAGCCAACAAGACTGGAACATGACTGGAACCATAATACCAGAACTCTTTCTGAAGCAAGGGGTCTGTTGACCCAGAAGATCTAGAGCTAAAATTCACTTCAATATACCTTACCATAACTGGTCAAATTTGAACCCCTGCAATCAGATTCTACAAATCAACATTCCTAAATCTTTTCTCTTGCTCTCCAAGCCCATACACTTGCTCCAGACCCCAGATTGAGGAAACAGATTTGAGCTCACTCCTGACTCCTTGTTGACTCATTTTGCAATAAAGTCTTTCTTTTCTCAAAAGCTAGTGCTATAGTTATTGGTTTCTGTGTACATCAGGCAGTGAACCCATTTGCTTGATAACAATTCTGAAAACAAGGAAAGATATGAGTGTATTTATGAAAATAAATACAATTATTTTCATAAAATACTATATCATGAATTAATATTCAATAAAATTACAAAAATTATGGATTCTGGAAGTACAGAAAGAAACCTGAATCAAAAACAATGAAATACTGAGACAAAAGAGAACTAGAAAAATTTTAAAGCTATAATGAAGGTAATAATGTCATATAAATATCTTCTACATTACTATAAGTAGAAATTAAAATAGCGACACCACTGTAGACAAAAAAAATCACTTGTAAGGTTAGAAATGCTTGAGAAATTATCCAACAATATGAAGTAAATGAATCCAAAGGAGGAAAATGATAGATATAAAAAGCCTTTGTTTCTAAAGAAATGATCAGAAGAAATGGAACACAGGTGATAAAGATATAATAAAATAACTATCTTATTTATCTGTGGAAAAACTCATGAAATCAGTAAATCAAAAAGGCTTCTTATGTACTAGGCAAAATTAATTTTAAAAAGTCATCACCTTAAAATATCCTGGTGCTATTTTTAAATTTCAAGGAAACTGAAGCAATTCTATAAGCATTCAGGTAAATGTAAAAGATTTCCTACAACTTCCAATTCCAGTAACAGCATTTCCAGTAACAAATTAGTCTATTCATAACAATTCTAATTGCTAAAATCATTTTCTTAAAAGAATCAAAGAAGGCTAGGAGCGGTGGCTCACCTGTAATCCCAGCATTTTGGGAGGCCAAGGCGGGCAGATTGCTTGAGCTCAGGAATTCGAGACCAGCCTGGGCAACATGGTGAAACCCCGTTGTTACCAAAAATAAAAATAAAGCCAGAAGTGGTGGTGAGTGCCTGTACTCACAGCCATTCAGGAGGCTGAGGTGGGAGGATCACTTGAACCTGGGAGGAAAAGATTGCAGTGAGCCAAGATCCCACCACTGCACCCCAGCTAGGGTGACAGAGTGAGACCCTGTCTCAAAAAAAAAGAAAAAAAAAAAGAATAAAAAATTTCGAAAGATTGTGAGGATGAGATACCAAGCCAAACTCTAGAAGAAAGCAAATATTCAGAAAAATGAACACCTCATTAAGCTGCTTTCTTTTTCCCCTGAGGAAATTTTCTGACCTAGATAAAATTGAGCTGAAGTTTAGAGGGCCTCAAGGGGCATGGGGTATATAAGTCAAGGTCCAAATCCATGAGAATCCAAATAGGAGACAAGCACATTAAACTAAAACTCTGAACTAAGTAAATGCACTTTCCTAATCACAATCCACATGTAGGGAACTTTCTAAGGGTGAGATTTCATGCTGAGCAGAGAAGGGGGAAATCGAATCTTTAAAAAGTTGTAAAACTTAAAACTGGTAACCACAAGTGAACTCTTGCACGGATTTTCAGCCCTGTCTCACATTAGTGGGGTGGTCCAGGAATCCTCAAGCTGTAAATTTAGTTTAAAGTAATTCTGGGATGGTTATGCACCTAGGGATCTGACAGGAGTAAATACAAATTCTAACTAGAGGAGGAACTTTAAGGCCTAGGGAATCCCCATAAATAATTTTTAAGGAAACGTGGTGGCACATAGTCAAAAATAACCAAGCCCACAAGGAAAAATGATACCATAAGGGAGACCAGAAACATGAATGGCCAGTAAAAAGAGAGTCACAAAGATGTCAGATATTGGAATAATCAGACACAGATTATAAAGTGAATAGGCTTGTAATGTTTGAAGAAATAAGTCAAGATTGAAAATACCTGAAGGGAAGTAGAAATATGACCTACAAGATATGAAAAAGAACCAATAAGAGCCTTAAGAAATAAAAATACAATATCTAATTTTAAAAACTGAATTGGATGTGTTTAGCAACAAACTGAACAAAAGATAAAATTGCTGAGCTAGAAAATAGGCCATTAAAAAACTCACTGTAGCATAGTAAGAAAGACCAATACAGAAAATACGAAAAACAAGAGACAATAGAAGACAAAGACATGCAAAGATTGCTTTGCTTGGAGAAGAAGGTAAGAGATGTGTAACACAATATTTGAAGAGATAAATGACTGGTAATTTTCTACAAATGATGGAAGATACCAACCCACATATTCAAAAAGCTGGAAGAATCACAAGCCAGATAAATTAAAATGTACCCAAATTAGATATTTCAGAGTCAAAAGTATAGAAAAATAAAGACAAAGTCTTAAAAGCAACCAGAGAGAAGAATAGATTACTGTATTAATTATACTTTTTTATTTTCTTTATTCTTGATGTTCTGGCATCTGAGGCCTCACTGACCAGGAAAGGACTGCCCCTGCCAGGGTTGCATAATTCTTAAAGATAGCAAACAACTCACAACTTTCACATGCAATCTAACCAATCCAGGGCACAATCCCCTATCTCCTCTATGTGGCTCTTACTCTTTAGGCCAATATTCAACTGCCTCAATCAACCCAGGATCAAATATCAGACAACTCAAGACATCTCCTACAGCCCAGAGCCTGCTGAAATTATTCAAACTAGCCAATCCTGAAACCATTCGCCCTGCCTCATCTATTCTTTTATAGTTCATTTTACATGTCAACTTGACTGGGCTACAGGGTGCCCAGACATTTGGCCAAACATTACTCTGGATGTGTATAGGAAA
Source organism: Pan paniscus (assembly GCF_029289425.2). NCBI lineage: Eukaryota > Metazoa > Chordata > Mammalia > Primates > Hominidae > Pan > Pan paniscus. Next base: position 110,349,707 of record NC_073259.2, on the reverse strand, counting down.
GTGTTTCTGGATGAGATTAACATTTAAATAGGTAGGCTGAGTAAAGCAGACTGCCTTCTCTAATGTGGGTGGGCCTCATCCAAACAGTGGAAGACCTGAATAGAATGAAAAGGCTGAGTAAGAGGAAACTCCTCCTGCCTGACTTCTTGAACTGGGACATTGGTCTTTTCTTTCTCTTACCCTTGAAATGAAAAATTGGCTCTTCTTGGCTTCCCAGTCTGACAACTTTTGAACTGGAACTTACACCATCAGATCTTCTCATAGGCTTTCAGACTTGGACTGGAACTACTGGACTGAAATCAGCTCTCCTGGATCTCCAGCTTCTTGACTTCAGATCTTGAAACTTCTCAGTCTCTATAATTACCAGAGCCAATTTCTTATGATAAATCTATCTAGCTATCAATCTGTCTACCTATCACATTATTCGTTCTGTTTCTCTGAAGAACCTTGACTAATACACATTCCTTTATACAGAAGCCACAATAATGCCTTTTGCCCATGTTTTGTTTCCATTCCTTCTGCTTCCTGACCAACCTGGTGTTTCTCCATGTGATATTACATGGCATGCATGTCCCCTCCTGTTGAGAGCTGTGAAGAACAAACTATCTTTTTAATGGCAGTAGTCTCCTGATCTGACGGCCTCAATATACCTGAATTATAATAAAACCTATATTTTAAAATAATTACCTTGAGAGAAACAACAGTTAGAAAAGACAGCTGACTTCTCAATAACAACAATGAAAACTAGAAGACAAAGGAATATCTTTGTGTCAATGGTACTAACTGCTAAAATAGAATTCTATACCTAAAAATATAAATATTAAAAATGAGAGTATAATAAAGATTTAACATACAACTATAAATTTGGAGTTTGTCATCAAAACACACTTCGTAAATTGCAGAAGAGAGGACTATACTAGAAGAAACACAGCAGTATACAGATGACACTTAGACAATAGAGAATGGAAAGCAGAAATCTCTGAAAAAATCAAGTAGAAATGAACAAACAAAAGGATATATATACACAGCATGTATGTACAAGATTCTCAAAGGAAAAAAGCAAATCAGCGCCAGAAAACAAAATTTTAAATATGTCATTAAAGAAAACTTTGTTAAAATAACAAAATACTTCACATATTAAAGGGAATACCATGTACATAGGAAAATTTTCCCAGAATGATTACCACCAAAATGTAATAAAACTATTGTACCTTAAAAAATATTCTCTTGTTATTTAAGCCAAAAAAGTAAATTACATACAAGAAGGAAAGTTATCAGTTTGGCATAACTCTTTTAGATATGGAAGACAATGGAGAGATATATTTCTTACTCAAGGCCAAGAAAAAAATGAGTCAATGATTTTATATCCAACTTAAGTGACCATCAAATATTAAAAGCACAACTGAAATTTAGAAGCATGCAAAAAAAATTCAGAGAATATTATAAATCTTCAATAATTAAATTTAAAAAATGTAACAATGATACAATAATAGACAAATCACTAAAAAAGAAGATAATATGAAGGTGATCTTATGGGAATTTAATATATTATAGAAGTTACACTTTAAATCAATCAGGAAATAATAGGCCTTTACGTAAACGGAACTGGTATAATTAGCTTCATATACAGATGAAAAAAATTAAAATTAACATTCCTACCTATGCCACATGGAAAATATCTAGACAAATTTTTAAAATAAACATAAAACCAATAAAATTACTAATACAATATATAAAACATTTTTAAGCTTCGCATTAGGAAAAGCATTCTCAAACAAGGCTTTTTATCTAACAATTATTTAACAATTATTATAAACAAATTATTGTTAAATTTGACTATATAGTAATAATAATTGTTGAGTACTTATTATATGCCAGAGACTATTCATTATTTAAGCCATTTAACATTCACATCAACCCTGTGAGGTGATTTCTATTATAATCTTAAATTTACAGGTGAGAAACTTGAGAATAAGAGGTTAGGTAACTTACCAAAGATCACACAAATAGTTTCAGAGTGGGGATTCAAACCCAAGTCATTTTCTTTTAAAGCCCATACTCTTAACCACTATGCAATATCCTGCTCTACTTAAGACAACACAAGAAATAGAGTTTAAAAATAATCACTAGGCTTGGATAAAATAACTGTAACACAAATAATATAAAAAGGATTAATATTTGGGACAAAATAAAGAACTCATACAGGCCTACAAGAAATTGAAAAGCAGCCCAAAAGAAAACTGGGCAAAGGATAATTCACAGGGAAAGAAACTTGAGTGGCCAGTATGCATATGAAGAGATAATCAACTCAGTAGTAATCAAGAAAATGCAAATTAAATAATGAGATACTTGTTCACATTCACCAAATTAGCACTAATTTTAAAAGTTTGACAAAATTAAGTGTTGAAAAGATGTAGAGAAATCACCATTATTATATACTGCTGATGGAAGAATAAATAAGTACAGCCATTTTGAAGAATAGTTTGACAGTATCTATTAAAACTCAAAATGCTCATATCCTATAAACCAATAATTTCAATTCCAGGACTCTTTCTTTAGGAAAAAGTCTGCACTGGTAGACAGTTATAAGCATTGTTATTTATAATAATGAAAAACCAAAAGCAAACTACATGTCCATCAACAGAGGAATGTGATTATGTGTATATGTATTTAATAAAATTCTGTGCAACAGTTAAAAGAAATGAACAAGATCTAAATGTCTCAATACAAATAGATATGAAAAATATAGTGTTGAGTGAAGAAGTGAAACAATCTCTGGAAGTATAAGCCCCAAACTTCAGTCTGAGGTTGAGGTTTTGGTGAAGAGAAAATCAGGCAAGAGAGTAGAAACAAAGGGATCTTTAGGTTTATCTTCGCTTGTCTTTTTCAAATGTGAACGTATCCATGTTTTGTTGTGTAATTAAAATTAATTTTTAAAAAGTTTGGCAGTAATCAAAATTAGTAAGTGTGGCAACAGAAAGTACTCTATCAATAATGAGAGTTTTCATCAAATTTGTTAAATTTAAATTCAAAGTGCCATGTTTTGCAATGTCATGCAGCTTAGGTTCATTATCTGTTAAAGTGTATCATTCTGTGGCCAAGGTCTTTGACTAAGCTTTGGTTAAAATAATAGTTATAATGATAGCAATATGTTTCAATGTTATTTAATGAGAAACTTTGAGTTGTTGACACAAGTGCTTTTAAAACACAAAGCATCGGACTAGACATTGCCCTTTGTTTTAGCTAAATATTGAAGAAGTTCAGAGAATATTTATATACCAGTTACCATAAAATTTAAATTAAATCTATACTTATTCTGTATCATGTTATCTTAACATTGAATTTCTGCCTAAGTTTACAGAATAAGACAGTTTTCTTATAATATTCAAAGGTTTGTTTTAATAATTTCAAGAATTGTTGACTTGTAATGTTGAGAATATAAATTCTTGTTATAGGAAACTACATTTTTTAGAACATTGGCCCTAGAGAATTGTCTTTGTTTCCATAAAACTGTAAACTGTATTTGCCATAGTTTGCATTTGCTCACAAAGTTTACAATAGCTAAACACACTCTCTGACCTTCTTCCCACCCTAATCTTGTTACAATTAACTCAACCAGACTATATGGCTTTTCTTGGAGTGGGAAAAAAATCTAATGAAGACTCTTTTCTTGCAGAACTTATTTTTGCAAGTAAATTAAATAAGTGATTCAAACACATTATTTTGAAGGTACAAAATGGAATCTTATTCCATTGCCCATGATTCATCAAAAAATTAAAGTAAAAGTTATAAATGGAACATCATGGATGTAGCAATTAATTGTCTGCTTTTCCCTTTAGACAAATTCCCCATTGAGAAAGATTTCAACATAAAAATAAAATCAGGAAAAGATACTAAAGAAAGCATGAGGTATAAGACAATAATCTCTTGAGTGAGAATGGTTTGACTAAAACCATTTTTTAAAAGATGGATGAATTCAACTATATATAAATAAAAAGTCTAAGTACCTAAAGAAACAAGCAAGCAAAGTCAAAGCACAGCCAATAAATTGGAAGAAAGTATCTGCAATACAAATTATAAAAGGCTAATTTCATAAAATGCGTAAGCTCAGAAAAATCAATATAGAAAAATGGGCAAAGGTCATAGACAGATAAGAAAAAAAAGGAGTACAGACAAAAATACAAATTCATTTTTTAAAACGAAAGGAAAAACAAGAAGATGCTGATTTTCATTTATCAGATGAGAACAAATTTTAAGAGTTTAATAATACGAGGAAATGGGCACTCATACTTTCAGGTGAGAATTTCACTTGGTACAATCCCTATGGAGAGTCACTGGGCAATACCTGTTAATATTTTCAATACACGTAAGTATCATCCCTGTATTCTACTTTTAAAGTTATCATTCACATATATTCAAACAAATGCACAAAGAGGGAGCTAAAAACAATTCACTATAGCACAACTTGTAATAGCAAAAAAACTGGAAATAATCTAAATTCCCATCAATAGAGATTGCTTAAATAAATCATGGTGCATCCCTAGAATGGAATGCTAAATACAATAGTATCCAAGACATCTTGTTACAAGGAAAAGGCAAGATACAGAGCAGTGTGTAAAATATGCTATCATTGCAGGTCTGTTTTTAGACTGTATATATATATGATAATATGTATACATAATATCTCAGGAAACACAAATAACTGATAGCTGTGTTAGGACTGAGGGGCAACATTTATTTTCATTGTCTATTTGTTGACGCCTTTTGAATTTTTTTTTTTTTTTTTTTTTTTTTTTTTTTTTTTTTTTTTTTTTTTTTGAGACGGGGTCTCGCTCTGTCACCCAGGGTGGAGTACAGTGGCTCGTTCTTGGCTCACGGCAAGCTCCGCCTCCTGGATTCACACCATTCTCCTGCCTCAGCCTCCCGAGTAGCTGAGACTACAAGCGCTCACCACCACGCCCGGCTAATTTTTTGTGTTTTTAGTAGAGATGGGGTTTCCCCGTGTTAGCCAGGATGGTCTCGATCTCCTGACCTCGTGATCCGCCCGCCTCGGCCTCCCAAAGTGCTGGGATTACAGGCGTGAGCCGCCGCGCCCGACCGCCTTTTGAATTTTTTTTGTACCAAGTGCATATATTACCTACTTTGAAAATTAACTAAAATTGGGTGGGGGAGAATTTGTAAATACATGCAGATGCTTGATCAACTTCACAATTTGTATACAACATAATTTTCTAGGAAGATTAAAGAACAGCCTGAAAAACTTGAGACTAAACATAGTAGCCATAGATCTCAGAGTGCACATCTGGGTAAGTAAACTATGCCAAGAGAGCAATGGAATTTTATAAATCTGAATCTCAGCTACCTTTCTCTTGTGTGCAGTTGTGTCTAAGTTCCAGGGAGCTGACAAACTATTGAGATATTGGCAGGGAGGAGGGAATAGAGCAGATGTAGTGTTGGAATCACTTCTCTACACAGACATACACTGAGAAATCTACAATCCCAATTGGTCTTCCGTCATCAGCCCACACAGCTTAGCAAGAAGTTGTTCTTATTCCTGTCCAAATGGGCATTTCAGGATCTCCATTTCCTCTGCTTCTTCAGCACCACACTAAGAGTGGAACAGGATTCTTTCTCCTCCTGTTTTCATGTCACACTAAAGAATATGACTCTCTTTTGGGAGGTCGAGGCTGGCAGATCACTTGTGGGTCAGGAGTCCGAGACAAGCCTGGCCGACATTGTGAAACCCCATCTCCACTAAAAATACAAAATTAGCTGGGTGTGGTGGCACGTGCCTGTAGTCCCAGCTATTCAGGAGGCTGAGGCAGAATTGCTTGAACCTGGGAGGTGGAAGTTGCAGTGAGTTGAGATCGCACCACTGAAATCCTGCCTGGGTGTCAGAACGAGACTCCATCTCAATAATAATAATAATAATAATAGAATATGACTTTCTTTGAGGCTGACACGGCCTTATCATTCAGGGGCAGGATGCCCAAGTCATATCATCCACCCATATCCCAAGCTTCTCTAAAGTCTGGCACCATGCCTCGTCTGTCAGCCTGGAGGCAAGAGACAAGGACCCTCTCTCTGGGACCTCCTAGACTCCCCATTTTCATTAATTCTCCTCTATATAACCTCATTCCTCTCAGCCCCAGGGGATCTTTTTCATTTCTGGTAAAGTAAGTAAAAGCCATATTATTTCTCAATGTTTCTCAGAAACATTTTATCTATATTCTCAATCTTCTAACTTCAGCTAAAGCTTAGACTTTTTGAACACCTGCTTTTTTCTACCACATTATATCATTTACCTTTGAAATGGATCTCAGGGCCAACTCTCCTCTTGAAAGCAGAGATTCTAAACAAATAAGAACATAAGTTAGTGTTCAGTATTAAATATTGATCTGCCTCAAATACAACAGAAGACATTTAAAGTGGTAAGATCTTGGAGTTAGATACTTAGGTTCCCAAATTCTGACCTTCCATTTATTGGCTATGTGATCTCGGGCAAGTTGCTCAATGTTTCTATGTATCAGTTTCCTCATTAATAAGATGGAAATAATAACAGTACCTTTCTCATAGCATTGTCATAAAGACTTGATGAGTTCATAAGTGAGTGCCTACTAGGTAGTATGGGCTCCATAAATGTTAGCCACTATTGTTTTTAGTCATAATAGCAGTACCATTTTGTATAATCATTATGTTAAGTTTTTACATCTCTATTCTAAAACATCACTGGTTGTTCATTGCCCCTGCTGTAGTATATTATAGCAAATTTTCATCCCCATATGGGCTTACAAAGAACTATTTGAGAGAGAGGTGTTAGAGTTGAAGATAAAGGCTAATGCTCTGGGTGGTTTCAGAGAACAGATGTAGAAGACAGACTTCAGAACGCAGAAGAGACTCTCGTCTCTTACTCCTACTCAGTGAAAGCTTCCTGTGTCCAAGGTAGATGGCATATTAAGAATGGGTAGAAATGTCATACCACTTACCAGCTCAACCCCACATTCCTCCTCAGGGCCCTTTCCATATTTCACTATTAGAAACTCCTCTAGAATTTTGTCAAACATGCCTTTTTTAATTATTTATTTATTTATTTATTTTTGAGATGGAGTTTTATTCTTGTTGCCCAGGCTAGAGTGCAATGGCATGATCTCGGCTCACTGCAACCTCCACCTCCCAGGTGCAAGCAATTCTCCTGTCTCAGCCTCCCAAGTAGCTGGGATTACAGGCACCAGCCACAGTGCCTGGCTAATTTTTTGTATTTTTAGTAGAGATGGGGTTTCACTATGGTGGCCAGGCTGGTCTGGAACTCCTGACCTCAGGTGATCCACCCGCCTTAGCCTTCCAAACTGTTGGGATTACAGGCGTGAGCCACTGCACCCGGCCTCAATATGCCTATGTTTTAATGCTACTACAACTTCATATTTCTTCTCATGTTTTCATAAATAAAGAGGAGATAATAATAATTTCATGAATAATTATTGGGAGATGAATTCCTCCCCAACCCTCCCAGTTAGGAGAATGTATATGGAAGCAATTGTTACAACCTGAAAATGTTCACTGATGAACTAAATACCTATGAAATTATTTTCCTCTCAATATCCCTCACATCCTGACATATCAATATCCCTCAATATCCTGACATCTATTATAACATTTAACAACACAAAGCACACAGACTGAAGGGCAAAATTTAAGTCTTGCAATATGAAAAAGACAAGATAGACACCTCAAAAAGGATAATTTGAATATAAAAATATGAAATGAGGCCCTCAGGAAAATCTATGAAGCCAATGAAATTTTTTTCAAAAACTGACTCTACATGATCACATCAAGAAAAATCAAAAACATAAAGAGAAGAATGTCATATTCTACTGTCATACCATTTGTCAGAAAATGTATGCCAAAGTCAACATCTGATTTATTCCTTGTTTTAAATCAATGCATAGTTACAAGCTAAATTTTATAAAGAGAAATAAAATAAACTTGTTTTAATGATTTTTGCTTTATTTGCTAATGCTGTAATGAAACCTTTTATTAACTATATACCGTAAAATTTTTATCCCCATTTAAAATGGATACCTATTAAAAGTAGGCTTTTTCTAGTGCCTATTTTGTGCTTATCATTGGGAATTATTGCATAACAAAAGTAGAACCCAAGGACTTTCAAACTCAAATGTTAAGTTCTATTCCTTGTTCTCAGTTGAGAATCCCACACGAAATGAGTCTTCATTATTTTTCCAAACCTCAGACAACAGTATGCATAATAAGGTACCATGCGCTCAACTTTTGAAAAATGGGTTCAATTTTACAGTCTTAAATTATAAGAATGGCCTTGAAGCCATAATATTTGGAAGAAACATTAGATATAACATCATAAAGCTAGTTACCATTAAGTTGGTTGCTACTGTATATAGCTCAAATATCCATACTTTAAATTTATACGTATGGGAAACACAGATTATAGGATTAGCACTCACTATAGCTTTCTGACTGGATCTAAGCCTACAGCAGATATAGATTTTTCCCCCACACACTATCTCCATTAACAGAGACAAATAAATAAATAAATCTAGGCAAGTTGCTTTGATTAAAACCATACATTCAGAGTATGCCTTGCAGGATAGTTCTGCTGGGCTAACCATACCTCTGAGGGCCAGACATCACAGCATGTGTCTCTGATTCATATACTTCCCTGTGGATGACCCAGGGAAAGGTTCAACATAGAAAGAAAGATGGCTCAATCTTTCTCAAGTCCTGAGGAAAAACAGGGGGAGTTTGTTCATTGAGCTAGTCACCTTTTAGGATGTGAAAACAACCAGACTCCATGGCTTCTGGCATAGTCCACTCTTCTCAGATTTCACCATCTAGAATTTAACATCTTTATCAAAAACACCTTTTTCTAGATTCAATAACAATTAAACTAAAGTACTATGGCAATGTTGGAATTGAGATTGTCTCCAATATTACTGTCTAAGACTCCATGACTAATATGGCAGAAGATCATAAGTGAAACTAAAATAAAGAATCTAAGGCTAATGTGCTTAATCTGGGGTCCCAGAGTAAAATTTGAGAGATTCATGGTCATGGGAGGGAGGAAAAGATACATTTTTTACCAAACTCTAACTTGACATTTTTCTTAATTCTAAATAAAGTTAATAAACCACCATAATATTAGCAGCATCTATGACTTAGTCACCAACAGAAATCACAAATATTTTCATACCACCCTATAGTTGCAATGTATATCTAAAAAATAACATTTACATTTATCTCTATTTCAAAATTATAGTAGTAGCTAATCTGTTGCTAAAATTGCATGTGCTTATAGTCTTCTTGCTATAGATGCTCAGTGTAATGTGGGTAACCAACTATTGAGGAACTCTGTACTCCATAGTCACTCAGCCACCACATCTCCCACCTCTCACATGGGGGACCCAGATCCCTGCTGCTTTCCAGTATCTCCTATCTATAATTATTGATCCATCATTGAAAGTGGTGAGTCTTTAATAAATCAAATTAATTGTAACTTAGCTATAGTCAGCCTTCCATATTTGTGGGTTCCGCATCCATGGATTCAACCAACCACAGCTGGGGGAAAAGTGGATAGTTGATGTGGCAAGAATCCATTGGTCAGAAAAAATATAAATGCAAATATATTTTTAAGTGGATGGTTACATCTGTATTGAATATATATGGACTTCTTTCCTGTCATTATTCTCTAAGCAATAGTGTATAACAACGATTCATATAGCATTTGCATAGGATTAGCTATTACAAGTAATCTAGAGATGATTTAAAGTGTACAGGAGGATGTACATAGGCTATATGCAAACATTGCACCATTTTATACAAGGTACTTGGGTATCTATGGATTTGGGTATTTGAGAGGGTTCCTGGAACCAATCCCCCACAGATACCAAGGTAAAACTGGAGAGTACTCACTTTGGTAGCACACATACAAAGTGCTATGGAGATACAGAATGGAGAGTTTGGCTCTGCCAGGGGAGGTTAGATTTGGTTCACAGGGAAGGTATTCCCAGAGCTAGCTCTTAAAGAAAGAGGCTTGAAGAAAACACAACATACACTATACTCAATGATACATTGGTAGAAATATTTTCTGTGCTGAAAAAGACATATGTTTAAAGTTAAAGTGGCTCTGAAATCATCCAGAGAGAGAGAAACAAAAAGTATGCCTACATAAGAATACAATTTAAACTAGTTGACTTATAGTAAAACATAAAAGATAGAACTTAATCTTGACTCATTCCTCCTGAAACCTCACCAAAATGGTGCTAAAGGATTTTAAGATATAAACCCACAGGTAAGAAGAGAATAGCAGAAGAGATAAAGAAATTCAAATTTAGAAACAAGAAAGCAGATGGACAAGTAAAACTCCCTAGCAAACCAGAGAAAGCTGAAAACAAACTGGCCATGAAGGAAGAGCAGAACTAAGCTGATTTGGACTGCAAACTCCAAGAGGGCCTCAGGAATTGGAAACCTCAGGTATCCCAGAAAGTGACTATGAAGGTGAAGCTGAAAATGGGTGAACTGATGGCAAGTCTGAATAAGAAACAATAGGATTCCTAGCTCTCCAGTTCACTCCACATCTGGGTGAATACTCTTCCCCCACCTTGGAAGAAGGTTGAAGGCTTTCTTCTCTTGCATACTGAACCAGACTTAGTAGCACCAGGCTTACAGAGAATTGAGATAAGGTGTGCTACTAAAAGAAAAAAAAAAAACTGGGAAAATGTTGGAAAGTATATAGTGAATGGTGATATTTGGGAGCCTCCATTTCCAACTTGATTCCCAGAATACTGGTAGCAAAGATTTTAACTCTCAGGCAGGGGATTGAACGAATATTGCTCTGGGAAAATTAAACCACTGAAGATTGTGTGTGTGTGTGTGTGTGTGTGTGTGTGTGTGTGTGTATTTCTTTGGGAGACTTCCAAAGGTAGGAAGTCTCCCAAAGAAATGGCCCATTTCTATAACCAAACATGAAGCACACCATTTAAAACCTACACACAAACACAAAACCTCTTAGCTCTAGAAGTGTGCTGGGACTACCAAGAGCAGCAGACATGTAAGGAAAGACTCTAACATTAAAGAGAAAAAAACAGAAGCAAACCAAGAGACAGAAGGAGAAACTTGGAGGAAAGGAATCCATTCTAAAAGCAGAATAAAATCTCAAAAATATAATTAATATCTTCCATAAGATACTGCATCCATGAGCAAAAACAAAGTATAAAAACAAAGTTCTTAGGGATTAAAAGTATGGTAGGATAAATGAAAACTCAGTGGAAGGGTTAGAAGATAAAGTTGAAGAAGTCCCTAGGAAGTAAACTAAAAGATGAAGAGTCATTTAATCTGTTTAGCAGCAACAGATAATTAAATCATTTTTTAAAAAGACAAAAAGCTGAAAAACAGGAGAAAAAGAAGAGAAAAATTGGAGGATCAGCTCAGGAGCTCCAGGAGATCACCAAATAATAGTTTACAGAATAAAGAACAGGGAAAAAATGGTGAAAAGATTATCAAAGAAAAAATACAAAAGCAATTCTCAAAGCTAAAGAGCACTAGTTCACAGTGGGAAGAAATTACTGAGTCCCTAAAAAAAATGAATATAACCGGACCCACACCAAAGCAAATAGTTATGAAATTTTATGCTGACAGAGACACACAGAAGTTCCTAAATTTATCCAGAGGTAATAGCTCTTATGCATAAGATGAGGGATCCCAGTGGTATTGAATTTCTCAGTAGCAACACCTGGAAGACAAATTGTATGTCTTCGAAACTGTGAAAAAAACACATTCTATTATTGAACTACATATTACTTCATATCCATTACTGAATATGTACTTTAGCTTTATGACAAAGGGCAAAGTATTAGAATCAACATCCAGCCAAAATCAAATGTCATTATCATAGAATAAACTTCTGAGATACAAGATTAAGTTGAAATTTTATCTTTCAAAAGTAAAAGCTATTACAATTTTATTAAAGGTTTTAGTAATCTTTAAAAAAAATTTAACATGCATGAAGAATTTCTCAATATAATTTTGCAATTAGCTACTAAATTGCTCCTCTAGCCACTACAGTTCCCATATGAAAGGCCCGAGGCCCATTTTCAGGTGAAGTCAATGGAGAACCAAGCTATATTTTAGCTAACTCTGCTGACACAAAGTACTATTGTGGTAATGTTGCCACCAAATTATTAGGTTCTCCTTTCTCTCTAATGGTAGCTAAGGAAAAGATTATATTGACTTAAACTCCTGGACTCGAAGATTTGGTCAAAAATGAACCAATTTTATTAAAATAGTCTCACAAGTTAACTATACTGCTTTAAGATGCTTTTGAAATATTTCCAAAATACACTTAAGATTGTTGTCCTCCCTTATACTTTAATTTCAAATATTTTAATCTACATACTTCTATTTCACACAATCGCCTACAAAACCTTGTCCTTGATCTTAGATTAAGACTGGGAATAAAACCATGTAACTGAATACCAAGATAGTAAAACCACCTCTGAATTTTTTCTGCATACCAGCTTTCATTGCATGCCCATCAGTTTCAGCATCCACACCTGGAGTAGAATTATACAAGATCCTTAAAGCAAGTATAAAGTGAAAAATATGTGCATTATCAAGATACAACAGGTTAGTATTCAGTCTTGTTATGCTGGTTTAGGATTTTCAAAGATTTCAATTAAGTCTTTCTTCTGTACAAGGGCATGCCACCATGCCCAGCTAATTTTTGTATTTTTAGTAAAGACAGGGTTTCACCATGTTGGCCAGGCTGGTCTGAACTCCTGACCTCAGGTGATCTGCCTGCCTAGGCCTCCCAAAGTGCTGGGATTACAGGCATGAGCCACCAAGCCCGGCCAGCCTTTTTAATATAACAGGTCCTATTCAACCTTATTTGTCCATCTTATATAAGTTCCATATTCAAACTTCTTGTATATTAAAAGGAGTTCCATATTTATACTTCTTTTATATCATATAGTTCCCTTCTATAAAAAGAGTGATAAAAGTAGACCATATTTATGCTTTCAACAAGAATTTCTTTTTTATTGTACTATAATTATTTTCACACAAATGAAGGGTATAAACAAAACTTTATGTGATTCCTAAATCACTCACATTCTTCATTATATTTCTTCTACTGTCAGTAACAACATAAGACAACTTAAATGAATGATTTTTCCAGAAAATTATAAATTCTTAAAGCCAAATCAAAAATAAGTAAAATAAAAATCTAGGCCAGATGCGGTGGCTCCTACCTGCAATCCCAACACTTTGGAAGGCTAAGGTAAGAGGATTGTTTGGGCCCAGGAGTTCGAGACCAGCCTGGATAACATAGGAACACCTGTCTCTACAAAAATTTTTTTAAAAAAATAGCTGACAGTGGGATGCATGCCTGTAGTCCCAGCTACTCGGGAGGCTGAGGTGGGAGGATTGCTTGAGCCCAGGATGTCAAGGCTGCAGTGAGCTGTGATCATGCCGCTGCACTCCAGTCTAGGCAATAAAGCAAGACCCTATCTCAAAAAAAATCTAAACATACCAATAATCATACAGTAAATTAGAAAAGATGACCAGAAATTACTCAGTGATATACTAAACTCTTGAGAGTGGATTGCATGCATGTCTTCCCAACTCTGTTTTCAGCGACATCACATTTATAGCTTGAAATCTACCATGATGGGAATATTTACATCACAGAAATTGGCAACGGCTACAAAACAAGGTTTTTTCTTTTCAGAGACCTAGTTGTTGAACATTTAGCAGCATATTCCTGGAATTAATCCTCCATCCAAAGTAGCTCAGGTCCAGTGGTTTCCCAGTAAAGTTCTGGCAAACATTCAAGAACAAGTGATTACTGTATTACAATGCTTGCTATTTATATTTAAATTATTTTTCACATAATCTTCACATTCTTAATTTTACAGCAAAACTCTTTGAACAGTTCTTCATACTCTCTGTCTTCAATCCTCCCCATCCCCACGTTTATTTTGAATCCATTCCAATCAGGCCTTCATTCCCAGCACTCTACTGGAACTGCTTGTGTCAAGACCATTTGGACCCCAGTGTTTGACAAATCCAATGGTGAGTCCACATTCTTATCTCACTTGACCAATTAGCACTATTTTACACAGTCGAATATTACCTTTTCCCTAAAATATATTCTTCTCTAGGTCATTACACTCTACTAGTTTTGCTCCTATCTACTTGCTGTTTCTGAGTTTGCTAATTTTTCCTGATCTTCCTGATATTTTAAAGCTGCCCAGGGGCTCAGCCCTTATCTCTTCTCTCAATCTATACCAAATCCCTAGAAGATCTCATTCACTTCAAAACTTTATATGAATTATATATGCTGGTGAATCTCAAATGTATGACTCCAGCACGGACCTCACCCTTGAACTCCAAATTCATGTATCCAACAGTCTATCACACCTCACTATCTGTTTATCTAATAGACATCTTAAATTTAACATGTCTAGATATATAGTTCATGCCATGATGAAATAATTCATATAATATTTATCCTCCTACAACAAACAACTCTAAAATTCAACAAAAATAAATAAATAAATGGCCTTCAGACACTGGAAGAAAACAGTACAGGTGCAATTCTTGAGAGAAGAAAAAAATCCATAAGGTAAACTTCATGTTCTCCCTGGTTTTTTGCCTGTGGGCACCTTATGAATAGTAGCACAGAGAAGTAGATCACAAATAGAGAGCAGATATCTTGCCTAATAGAGAAAGCAAAGTGAAATGTGTGAGGCAAGTTACCAGAGAAGAGAGAGCTGCATAGAATTATAGTCCCATTTGTTTGTATAGAGATCCACTTTAGTATCTGCATGAATATTAAGCTATGCATGCACAGAGCAAGATTCCAAGAGATCGGTTAGGGAACAACTACTAAAAGACTGTGAGATTAATGCAAACTTCACAGCTCTTACAATGCCGAAGATGTTCAATTTTTGATAAGCCAGAATGAAGAGATTTGGGAATACCTTGGGCATTTAGTTTGGATCCCAGAAAGGGTATTTCTTAAGTGAAGAGTTACTCTATCACTAGATTAAGGGCTATTCCAGACCCACCCAGAGAAAGCTTAAAATCAAGTGGGATCAAGATGATTGAATATATTTCCTGCCATCCACAACAAAACTCAACCTTGCTTAACGGAATACATGCTCTCGGCATACTCTATCAAATTTGTAACAACATAGCATCATAAATGTCCAGCATACAATAAAAATTACTAGACATATGAAGAAGCAGGAAAACAAGAGCCAAAAACAGGAGGAAAAGGTCAGTGGAAGCCCAGAGATGGCACTAATGTTGGAATTAACTGACAAGGACTTTAAACATGTTCAAGTATTAAAGACAAAGATGATTGTAGTAAGTAAACAGATACAGACACTGAAAAGAGAATAAAACTTGGGTGGAGAAAGGAATGAAAATTCTAGAACTAAAAAACTTATCTGAAATGAAAATTTCACCTAATAGCCTTAATACTAGACTATACATTGCCAGAGAAAGATTAGCTTTGGAGATTAGACAAAAGAACTATCCAATCTAAAGCATAGAAAGAAGAAATTTAGATTAGAAAAGTGAACACAGCCTCAGTGGCCTGTGGAACAATATTATGTAATCTAACAAATATGTAATTAGAGTTCTAGAGGGAGAGGAAAAAGATATCAGAGGGGGAAATTTAAAAAACACTATAGTCTCATATTTTCCAAGAAGTTTAACTAATCAGATAAACACAAATAAAACCACACATGGACACACTACAATAAAACTGCTGAAAGCCAAAGAGTGAGAGAAAATGTTAAAAGGGCACAGAAGGGGTAAAAGACATATTACATACAGGTGAGCAACGGGAATGATTGCTGTCTTCTCATCAGAAACAGTACAAGCCAGATGACAATAAAATGTGACATATTTAAAGTACTGAAAACATAATCAACAAGAATTCTATATTCAGAAAAAAAGTTTTGATATTGAAGGCAAAGCAAATATATTTAGATTTTTTTAATCTGAGAGATTCATAAATAGGGGCAAGACCTGAACCTTAGGCTTAAGAAAAAGGATACCGGCCGGGCACGGTGGCTCATGCCTGTCATTCCAGCACTTCGGGAGGTGGAGGTGGGCCGATCATGAGGTCAAGATATCAAGACCATCCTGGCCAACATGGTGAAACTCTGTCTCTACTACAAATACAAAAATTAGCTGGGCATAGTGGTGCATGCCTGTAGTCCCAGCTACTCAGGAGGCTGAGGCAGGAGAATCACTTGAACTCAGGAGGTGGAGGTCACAGTGAGCTGAGATCACACCACTGCACTCCAGCCTGGCGACAGAGCAAGACTCCATCTCAAAAAAAGAAGAAAAAAAAAAAAAAGAAAAGGAAAATGATACCATGCAGAAACTTGTATCTACGAGGAATGAAGTATACTGGGAAAAAAAAAAAAGGTAAATATAAATGACTCTCATTTCTCAATTTATTTAAAAATTGGCTAAAGCAAATATAATAGTGTTTCATTGTATTTGTAACATATGTATAACAAACAGAAAGACATAATCTAAAATGTGTATGTAATCAATAGCAAGCCAAGATAAATGATGCAGAAACTGGCAAAACTAAAGAAATAAATGTACAAGTTCCTACTTCCAGTATGATATTTTAACACTACTCCCAGAAATCAATTTTCTAAAAGTTGGTATGATTAGAAAAAGATCTCAGTCCATTATTGGAAGGGTAAAAAAGATTAGAAAAAGATTTGATCAATATTATGACCAATTGTACTTTCCAAAAATGTTCTCAGCAACATTTACTGTCCCACAAGCTCCTCCAGACCTAGTCATACCCTCATTAAGAGGTGAAGTCTATATCCCCTCTCTTTGTCAAAATGGACAGTACTCTGTGACCACCAAAACAAACGGAACACAGCAGAAGTAGGGCTGCATGACTTCCAAGACTAGGTCAAAAAGTTGATACAGTTTCTACTTGGCTCTGTCTCTCTCGTGACATGAAACTTAGGAGCTCTAAGCCAATCGCTTCCCCAAAGCCATTGCAGATGCCATATAAAGAGATCATTTTAAAACAGAGAGAGATTCCCAGCTTATAGCCTTTAATTCAGCACAAACTAGCTGACACTGAGTGGAGTCTGCCTTTGAGATACTCCAGCTGATGCTGAATGTAGCATAACTAAACTGTTACCACCAAGACTTGCCAAAATAGCAGAATTTTGAGCCAAATAAATGCTGTTGTTTTAATCTACTATTTGGGGGACATTTGTTACATAGCAATAGATAACTGAAACAATCATTATCAACCAATACTATCTGATTGACATTTATAGAACACTATAACCAAACAACTACAGAATACATAATCCTTCAAGTATTCACGGTACATTAATCAACATAGATCATATATTGGGCATAAATTTAAAAGGATTAATACCATACTAAATTAGAAATTAATAAAGGAACTAAGTTAAAAATCAATAACAAAAATATATCTTGAAAAAAATACCCCAAATATCTGAAAATTAAGCAACACAGTACTAAAGGATCCAAAATCAAAGAAGAAATCATGAAAGACATTTTAAAATACCTTGAAATAAATGAAAATGAGAACAAAACATAATAAACATTATGAAAGGCATCTAAAGAAGCACGTAGAAGGTAATTTGTAGCTTTACTAGCTTACTTCAGAAAAAAGGAGAAAGGTTGAAAACTCTTAAATTACCTCAAAACTCTACAAAATTAAACCTAAAGGATGAAAATGTAGGCAACTAAAAAATAAAATAATGGAAATCAATGAAATAGAACACAAACAAGAGAAAAATTAATAAAATCAAAAGCTAGTTTTTTGAAAAGTTTAATAAACTTGGTAATATCTTACCGAGACTGACCAAAAAATAAAAGGGAAAAAAAAAGAAAAAGAAAGAGAGCATCTGGAATGAAGGAAGGCACATCACTATAGATGATGCAAATAGTTAAATAATAATAAGGGAATATTATTAACAGCTAAATGCCAATTAATTTGACAAGTCAGAAGAAATGGGCAAATTCCTTGAAACACGTAAGTTACAAAACTGACACAGGAAGATAGTTAAGAAAAAAAAAAAAAACAGAATACTCCTCTAAGGTAGTCCCCTTTTATCCACTGGGCATACATTGCAACACCCTCAGTGAATGCCTGAAACCATAGACAATATCAAACCCTAAACATACTATGGTTTTTCATATACATGCATACCTATGATTAAGTTTACTTTATAAATTATCCACAGTAAGAGATTAACAACTTCTCTTTGACATATATTTGACTTCTCTTTGGTATATCCTAATTGCCAGCATCACTATGCTCATGCTTTGGGGTTATTATTAAGTAAAATAAGGGTTATTTGGACACAAGCACTGTGATACCATCACAGTCAATCTGATAAGAGAGGGATAGTAAGTGGCTAATGGGTAGGTGTCATATATAGTACTGACAGCTGGACAAAGGGCTGTTTCACATCCTGGTGGGACACAGCAGGATGGCAACAGATCTCATTATGATACTCAAAATGGTGTGTGATTTGAAACTTACGAATTGTTTATACCTGAAATTTTCCATTTAACATTTTCTGATCACCGTTGACCATGTTCATGTTCCACTGAAACTGCAGAAAGTGAAACCATGGGTAAGGGAGGACTACTGTATCTGTAAAAGATATATTGAATTTGTAATTAAAATTCTTTACATAAAATAAATTCCAGGCCCAGATGGCTTCAATGGGGAATTCTTTTAAACTTTGAAAGAAAAATTAATCCTAGTCTAATGTGAGATCTTTCAGAACATAGAAGAGGAGGGAATTCATTGTATGAGACAAGCACACTGTAATACTAAAACTAGATAAGAACCTTGCAAAACATGGAAAATTACAGACCCACATCTCTCATGCTTATTGTCTCAAAATATCTTCACAAAAAATTAGCATATCAAATCAGAAAATATATACAAAGAATAGTACCTCATGAGCAAGTGGGGTTTATCTCAGAAATGCAATGTTTATTTAGCATTCAAAATTAAATCAACATAATTCACCACATTAACAGAATAAAATGGCCACCTCTCTAATTACCTCAATAGAAGCAGAGAAAGCAGTTTACAAAATTAACAGTTTCCTGATTTTACAAAAACTCTCAGTAAAGAGTAATAGAAAGACACTCCTGTATATTTGCATTCATCTCCTAACTTTAGCCTTTGTACCTGTAAAATCTATTCTCAAAAGAACAACAAAGTTATCTTGTTAAGACATAGTCAGATTAATTTCATTCTTTGGTCCAAAACATCATGTGGCTCCAAATTTTGCTCTGCATTTTAATTGGAAAGATAACTTAGTTATGTGTATAATCTCTAGAGCAAGTGCTAAAAAATACAGAGATATAGAACACAAGTGAATAGAGAAATCAAAAATAGACTATCAGAAAAGGACAGCAGGTAAAAAGAATAGAAGACAAAACCAGAGAGGATAAGTAAAATAATAATAATAGTAATAATATAAGGGTAGATCTAAATGCAACCAAACCAATAGTTACTTTAAAGGCAAATAATTGACACACCAATTAAAAAAATGATTATTAGATGGGAATTTAAATTAAAATACTTTTTAAAAAACACTTAATTGTATGAATTTATTTGTGCATATGTGTGTGTGTGTGTGTGTGTGTGTGTGTATTATACATTAAGTTCTGGGATACATGTGCAGAACGTGCAAGTTTGTTACATAGGTATGCACGTGCCATGGTGGTTTGCTGCACCCATCAATCCATCATCTACATTAGGTATTTCTCCTAAACCTATTCCTCCCCTTGCCCCCCACCACCTGACAGGCCCCAGTGTGTGATGTTCCCCTCCCTGTGTCCATGTGTTCTCATTGTTCAGCTCCCACTTATGAGTGAGAACATGTGTTTGGTTTTCTGTTCCTGTGTTAGTTTGCCAAGAATGATGGTTTCCACCTTCATCCATGTCCACGCAAAGAACATGAACTCATCTTTTTTATGGCTGCATAGTATTCCATCGTGTATATGTGCCACATTTTCTTTATCCAGTCTATCATTGATGGGCATTTGGGTTGGTTCTAAGTCTTTGCTACTGTGAACAGTGCTGCAATAAACATATGTGTGCATGTGTCTTTATAGTAGAATGATTTATAATCCTTTGGGTATATACCCAGTAATAGGATTGCAGGGTCAAATGGTATTTCTGGTTCTAGATCCTTGAGGAATTGCCACACTGTCTTCCACAATGGTTGAACTAATTAACCCTCCTACCACCAGTGTAAAAGCATTCCTATTTCTCCATATCCTCTCCAGCATCTGTTGTTTCCTGACTTTTTAATGATTGCCATTCTAACTGGCGTGAGATGGTACAGCATTGTGGTTTTGATTTGCATTTCTCTAATGACCAGTGATGATGAGCTTTTTTTCACAAGTTTGTGGGTCGCTTAAATGTCTTCTTTTGAGAAATGTCTGTTCATATCCTTTGCCCAATTTTTGATGGGGTTGATTTTTTTTCTTATAAATTTGTTTAAGTTCCTTGTAGATTTTGGATATTACCCTTTGTCAGATGGATAGATTGAAAAATTTTCTCCCATTCTGTAGGTTGCCCGTTCACTCTGATAGTTTCTTTTGATGTGCAGAAGAAGCTCTTTCGTTTAATTAGATCCATTTGTCAGTTTTAGCTTTTATTGCCACTGCTTTTGGTGTTTTAGTCATGAAGTCTTTGCCTATGTCTATGTCCTGAATGGTATTGCTTAGGTTTTCTTCTAGAGTTTTACGGTTTTAGGTTTTATGTTTAAGTATTTAATCCATCTTGAATTAATTTTTATATAAGGTGTAAGGAAGGGGTCCAGTTTCAGTTTTCTGCATAGGGCTAGCCAGTTTTCCCAACACCATTTACTAAATAGGGAATCCTTTACCCATTGCTGGTTTTTGTCATGTTTGTCAAAGATCAGATGGTTGTAGATGTGTGGCATTATTTCTGAGGCCTCTGTTCTGTTCCATTTTTCTATATATCTGTTTTGGTACTAGTACCAGGCTGTTTTGGTTACTGTAGCCTTGTAGTATAGTTTGAAGTCAGGTAGCATGACGCCTCCAGCTTAGACTCCCACACAATAATAGTGGGAGACTTTAACACCCCACTGTCAATATTAGAGAGATCAATGAGACAGAAAATTAACAAGGATATTCAGGACTTGAACTCAACTCTGGACCTAGAGAACCTAATAGACATCTACAGAACTCTCCACCCCAAATCAACAGAATATACATTCTTCTCAGCACCACATCACACTTATTCTAAAACTGACCACATAATTGGAAGTGAAACACTCCTCAGCAAATGCAAAAGAATGAAAATCATAAAAAGCAGTCTCTCAGAGCACGGTGCAATCATATTAGAACTCAGGACCAAGAAACTCATTCGAACCTGCACAACTGCATGGAAACTGAACAACCTGCTCTGGAATGAATACTGGGTAAATAACAAAATTAAGGCAGAAATAAATAAGCTATTTGAAACCAATGAGAACAAAGACACAATGTACCAGGATCTCTGGAACACAGCTAAAGCAGTGTTTAGAGGGAAATTTATAGCACTAAGTGCCCACAGGAGAAAGCAGAAAAGATCTAAAATTGACACCCTAACCTCACAATTAAAAGAACTAGAGAAGCAAGAGCAAACAAATTCAAAAGCTATCAGAAGATAGGAAATAACTAATATCATAGCAGAACTGAAGGAGATGGAGGCACAAAAAACCCTTCAAAAAATCCATGAATCCAGGAGCTGGTTTTTTGAACAGATTAACAAAATAGATAGACTGCTAGCCAGACTAATAAAGAAGAAAGAGAGAAGAATCAAATAGACACAATAAAAAATGATAAAGGGGATATCACCACTTATTCCACGGAAATACAAACTACCATTAGAGAATACTATAAACACCTCTATGCAAATAAACTAGAATATCTAGAAGAAATGGATAAATTCCTGGACACATACACTCTCCCAAGACTAAACCAGGAAGAAGTTGAATCCCTGAATAGACCAATAACAAGTTCTGAAACTGAGGCAGTAATTAATAGCCTACCAACCAGAAAAAAGCCCAGGACCAGACGGATTCACAGCCAAATTCTACCAGAGGTACAAAGAGGAGCTTGTACCATTCCTTCTGAAACTATTCCAAACAATAGAAAAAGAGGGACTCCTCTCTAACTCATTTTACGAGGCCAACATCATCCTGATAGCAAAACCTGGCAGAAACACAACAAAAAAAGAAAATTTCAGGCCAATATCCCTGATGAACATCAATGAGAAAATCCTCAATAAAATACTGGCAAACCGAATCCAGCAGCACATCAAAAAGCTTATCCACTGTAATCAAGTTGGCTTCATCCATGGGATGCAAGGCTGATTCAACATATGCAAATAAACAAACATAATCCATCACATAAACAGAAACAATGACAAAAACCACATGATTATCTCAATAGATACAGAAAAGGCCTTCAATAAAATTCAACACCCCTTCATGCTAAAAACTCTCAATAAACTAGAATGTATCTCATTGATGGAATGTATTTCAAAATCATAAAAGCTGTTCATGACAAACCCACAGCCAATATCATACTGAATGGACAAAAACTGGAAGCATTCCCTTTGAAAACTGGCACAAGACAAGGATGCCCTCTCTCACCACTCCTATTCAACATAGTATTGGAAGTTCTGGCCAGGGCAATCAGGCAAGAGAAAGAAATAAAGGGTATTTAAATAGAAAGAGAGGAAGTCAAATTGTCTCTGTTTGCAGATGACATGACTGTATATTTATAAAACCCCATCGTCTTAGCCCCAAATCTCCTTAAGCTGATGAGCAACTTCAGCAAAGTCTCAGGATACAAAATCAATGTGCAAAAATCACAAGCATTCCTATACACCAATAATAGGCAAAGAGAGAGCCAAATCATGAGTGAACTCCCATTCACAATTGCTACAAAGAGAATAAAACACCTAGTAATACAACTTACAAGGGATATGAAGGATCTCTTCAAGGAGAACTACAAAACACTGCTCAATGAAATAAGAGAGGACACAAACAAATGGAAAAACATCCCATGCTCATGAATAGGAAGAATCAATATCGTGAAAATAGCCATACTGCCCAAAGCAATTTATAGATTCAATGCTATCCCCACCAAGCTACCATTGACTTTCTTCACAGAATTAGAAAAAACTACTTTAAATTTCATATAGAACCAAAACAGAGCCCATATAGCCAACACAATCCTAAGCAAAAAAAATTAAAATTTTTTTAGACCCAACTTCGTGTGGTCTACACAAGCACTGCAAAATCATCACAATGTACTTTTACATTAAACATCAAAATGACAGTAAAACAATCAATTTATTCTACTATAATCAAGAATAAGTGAAGTATGCCTGCTAACTCTATTGTTAATTAACATTGTTCTGGGAAAGTTGGCCAGTGCAATTGAATACGAAAGCAAGTTAAAAAGTATGAATATTGGACACGAGGAAAAACTAAGTTTGAAAATGGCATTACTATCTAGATATAAAACTCAAAAGAATAACCTGAAAAGCAACTAGGATTTGTAAGAAATATTTGTAGAGTAGTAATTACAAAATAAATAAAGCTCAATATTTTCTTATATTTGGCAATAATGGATTGGAAAATAAATTACATTCATAATAGCAAAACAATATATATCACCTAAGAGTTAAACTCATGAGAAATGTGCAGAACCTCTGTGAAGAAAACCACAATATTGTTGTTGAAGAACATAAAAGAAAACTTGTCTAAATGGAGAACTATATCATGTTACCAGCTAAGAAGACTTAATATTGTCAAGATGTTAATTCTTCCCAAATAAATAAATAAACTCAGTACAATCCCAGTGGGTTTGAGGATTTATTTCTGGAAACTCAACAAATGATTCCACAGTTCATCTGGAAGAATAATACATGAAACTAAGTAAGAGATTTTGAAAATTCTAGTAATGGTAGAGATTTGCCCTGCTAGAAAATAAAATGCATTAATATATAAAATAATGGTTAAAATGTTGCAGTGCTGCCATAACAACAAGCAAACAATGAAATAAAATTTAAAGTTTAGAACTGTTTCTATATAAACCTAAGATTAATGTGTTAGCAGTGGCATCTTAAATAAGTGGGGAAGAAGACATTACTCTATAAATGGTAATGAAATACATAACTAACAATTTTGGGAAAAATAAGCTAGATTAGTACTTTATACTATATTCAAAACAAATTCCAGACTTATTAAAGATTTAGGTACAAAAAATAAAACAACATTGAAACACTAAAGGAATATATACGTGGATATATAATTTTGCTATGGTAAAGAAAATGAGTCCTAAAGTAGAAACCACATGGGAAAATATTAAACTTGCTATAAAAATATTTTTTCATTTGGTAAAAGATTACATTAAAATAAACTTGCAAATTACTAACAGAAAAATATATGCAACATATCTTTAAGAAAAAGCTCATATAAATCTATATGAAGTTGACAAAGGCATCAAAAGGAAACAATATTCACTAAAGGATAATAATGGAAAATTCCCAAAAGAAGATATAGCCCGGCCAGCCACCCCGTCCGGGAGGGAGGTGGGGGGCAGCCCCCGCCCGGCCGCCACCCCGTCAGGGAGGTGGGGGGCTCCTCTGCCCGGCGGCCCCGTCTGGGAGGTGAGGGGCCCCTCTGCCCGGCCGCCACCCCGTCTGGGAGGTGTACCCAACAGCTCACTGAGAACGGGCCATGATGACAATGGCGGTTTTGTCGAATAGAAAAGGGGGAAATGTGGGGAAAAGAAAGAGAGATCAGATTGTTACTGTGTCTGTGTAGAAAGAAGTAGACATAGGAGACTCCATTTTGTTCTGTACTAAGAAAAATTCTTCTGCCTTGGGATGCTGTTAATCTATAACCTTACCCCCAACCCCGTGCTCTCTGAAACATGTGCTGTGTCAACTCAGGGTTAAATGGATTAAGGGTGGTGCAAGATGTGCTTTGTTAAACAGATGCTTGAAGGCAGCATGCTCCTTAAGAGTCATCACCACTCCCTAATCTCAAGTACCCAGGAACACAAACACTGCGGAAGGCCGCAGGGTCCTCTGCCTAGGAAAACCAGAGACCCTTGTTCACATGTTTATCTGCCGACCTTCCCTCCACTATTGTCCTATGACCCTGCCAAATCCCCCTCTCCGAGAAACACCCAAGAATGATCAATAAATACTAAAAAAAAAAAAAAAAAGAAGATATAATTATTTGTCCCCTAATAATTAAAAGTACAATTTAAGAGGTATACCTTGTTAGAATATCAAATAGGCAAAGTTCTCTCTATATATTAGTAAGTGCGTAGGAAAATAGTAACTCTGATATATGAGTAGAAGAGTATAGATTTGTATAATCATTTTGAAATGCAGATTGGAATTCTTGAAATTTTGTAAATTTACCACTTAGAAAAATGAATCCTAACAAAATAATAATGGATTTCTCTAAATAAATACTCATGGTAGCTGATTAGGAAATGCCAAACTAAAGATGGCTCCACATAGTTTTCTTTACAAAATCAACTCAAACCAATGATGAAAACTAAAAAAGAAAAAAACAATAATTTTTGATAAAGTTAGAACACACCTGTAACCTCGAACTACAATATTTGAGTAAGAGCTGCCAACAGGGAAGTTCAAACAGGAGTGCAGGGAAATACCTATAGACATCTGTGGCTGAGAATCTCAGCTAACTGGGAGGCCAAGGTGGGCAGATCACAAGTCAGGAGATCGAGACCATCCTGGCTAACAATGGTGAAATCCTGTCTCTACTAAAACTACAAAAAAATTAGCTGGGCATGGTGGTGGGTGCCTGTAGTCCCAGCTACTTGGGAGGCTGAGGCAGGAGAATGGTGTGAACCCAGCAGGCAGAGCTTGCAGAGAGCCGAGATCCTGCCACTGCACTCCAGCCTGGGTGACAGGGCGAGACTCTGTCTTGAAAAAAAAAAAAAAAAAAAAAAAGTCTCAACTAAACCAGGTAGAGTACAGTTCAAAGTATGTGACACAATATGAGAGGCAAAACCACAAACCTTGTCTAGAACAATGAGAACAGGATGCCTGGTCTTTCGAGGGAGCTTATCTGGACCTTCTTTGAGCCCAGAGAACAGGCAGGGAAGGTGAGGCTGAACAAGGAAACACACACATTTCTGAGAAGCAGTGTATCCTTGAGGAAGCGTGAAGGAAATGGATCTGAATTATGAGTAATCCAGCAATTGCTGATTTCTTTGAACTAGAGAAAAACGAAGGTTAAAATAGTGTACATACACACACACACACCCCTGAGTCATAAGGAGCTTTACTGTGGAGGAGTTACTGCTTGCCTGGAACACTACTCTATTCTCTCCCCTGAAGGAACCTCTTGAAAATAACTGGAGGAATTAACCTCATTCACAAAAGTAATAACACAAAAAGAACCAGCCAAGGATCTATACAAAGTTACTTTCAGGAAAAGGAAGAAAAATGTGGGAAAAACAAGTGGCAGGTGATGAATACACACCAGAACAATATTGTCACTGCCCAGATAAAAATCATGACCAAATAAATATGGCCGTGAATACTAGGCACCTAATGAATCAAAAAGCTCAAATCAGACAGCTGGAGGAGATGAAACATGAGCTGGCAGACTTGAAACATAAATAGAAAAATAAATAAATAAAGCCATCCAAGAAATCAAGGCTACATTAAGCAGCACAAAGAGTCATCACTGAATTCATACTAAGGCACAAAAGAGCAGGGTTGAGGAAAGCAAGCAAAATAATAGACATGGAAAACAGACCAAAAAAAAAAAAAAAAAAAAGGGTGGTGGGGGGAACACACAATAAATAAAACATAAAATAAAATTTAACACATAATTTTGAAGAACCTATAGCTTAAACCGAAAATCCTTACCAAAATTAAAAAAGCAGAAAACCTCATGCAATTTTATCAACATTGAAACATTTCCTAGTGATAGTATAGGTCTTCAAATATCAAAACAACAACAAAAACTTTGGGCATTCAGGCTAAGATTATTAAGTAACCTACAAGTTTGAAGTGGACTCATATTTGTTCTTCCTAAATTTTCTATTTCTAACTCTAAGGCCACCCAGCTAGATACTGCATTTTCTAGCTTTTTTTTTAGTTAGCTACGGTGGCCATGAGCAAGTTCTGAATATTGAATATGTACAAAAGTATGTAAAGTCATTTGCAATTTAAAGAAAATCTGCTTTCTCTGTATTTTGCCTCTTTTCCTCTTTTGCAAGCTGGAAGGTAGATTTGCCAACATCCCACTTTTGATTTTGAGGGTGACAAAATGCCCAAAAAGGGATAGTGGAGCAACAACATGGAAGAAATGGCTCTCTGGGTGACCTTGCGCAGCAGTTGCTCTGATAACTTAGACCAGCCAGACTGATACATGAGAGTGATACAAGGTTGAATCTTAGTTAACTCACTGTATTTTTGTACTGTTACAGTATTACTTTCTTTCCCATACTTAATACAAAGAAGAAAAATTAGACTGACCTTATAGTTCACAACAATATTTGATGCTGGAAGACAGAAATATGATACAAAGAACCCAGGAAAATAATATGTGATCCATGATTTCTATATCCAGCCAACCTGTCATTTAAATATAAAGGAAACAGATAGATGTGACTTCCATGAACACTTCTGAAGAACCTACTAGACAATAAACTTCAGTCAATCAAAAAATGAATGGAGAAAAATTACTCACAGTGACTATGGAATCTATTTAATCATGGATAAAGATGGCAGCAAAACAGAATGCATAGGTTACAAATTATAAGAATGAATGATAATATTAGACAAAGGTGAGAAAGAGAGAAGACAGAAGATGTGCAAGTATGCATATTTTCTCCTACATACAGCCAATAATCTTTCAAAAACATAAAGACTAGAAAAAAATTTTTAAATAATATATAATTGATTAAAATTGTTGGTGGAGGGGAGAGAGGGTAAAACAGTGGCTCTCAACTGTAGCTGCTCTTTAAAGTCATATGGGGGACTTTTTGAAAATAATCATCTCTTAATCTTAGAGGCACTGGTATTTTTTAAAAGCTCCCAGATGATACTAACGTGGACCAGTGCTGAGAACCACTAAAGTAGAAGAGTACTACCAAATGTCATTGCTCTAATGGTGAATCAACAGACACTGGCTGGAATAAATGCTAAAGCATATTAAATTGCAAGGTTTTAAGATGACCACTAACAGAATTTAAAATAAATCTTTGAATTACAAGGAAGCATGTGCATGCATAGATGTGCCTGTGAATACATACATGCATACACACAAAAGCAATAAAAAACAAATTATATAAAAAGATTATTAAACAAAGAACCAATATAAACTGAAATCACAATATACATAAAATATGATGACAAAAATTTATCTGTCTTACATTAATGGGATAAAATGACCTGTATATGTATATATATCAATCTGATATAAATTCATAAAACATATATTCATAAAACAAAATAGAACCACACAAGACATAAAGAGAGAAATGAAGTAAACCTGATGAAAACAAAATGAGTTAAATAAGGCACAAACAATTCATTCATTAGAAAACAAGAAAAAAGATAAAATAACAAATAAAGCCAAGAGCATACTGTTTAAAATAAAGAAATAGATAAATTATTAGCTTACCTAATCAAAAAAAGGACAGAATAAAATCATAAAATAAGAAGTGAGAATGGGAAACTAATACAAACAGAGAATAAGTACAGATACAATGACTAATACTTAGCCAATAGGCACTATTATGACCATATCAGATATTTGTGTTTGATATATATTGTGGTTGGTTGTAGCATCTGCTATGAGTTATTAATGCCCATGCCAACTAAGTTTTCAACATTTTGCACATCATGTCTACACAGAAAATCAACTGAGTCAATTCTATGTAAATAAACTTGGGATCTTGAAAGACATAGATTGTTTTCTGGGAAAACAGACTGCCAAAACTGACCCAAAAGAGATAGACTATGTAATAAAAAAAAAAAAATTAAGATCACCCTACAAAAAAATAAAAAAGAGAGAGAGAGAAAGAGAAAGAAAAGTACCAGGCCCAGTGGGTTTAATTAACTAAATTCTCCCAAGCTTTTACAAACCAGTGACATGAGTGCTAACTAAAAGTGTCAAAGCATTGAAAAAGAACAACTTATCAAATATTTGTTATAAAAACATAATAGCACCAAAACCTGAAATGAGCAGCCCAAAAAGAAAAACTATAGATCAATTTCACATATGAGTAGTAATACAAAACAGTTTAAATAAATTATTAAAATTAAAATCTAGCAGCATATTTACAGAATACCACAAAATGATTAAATGGGGCTCCTACCAAGACAGTTCTGATTCAATATGAGAAAATAAATATAATTCACCATATTAATGAATCAAAATGAAAAATCATATGGTCTTCTCCATATGTC
Source organism: Pan paniscus (assembly GCF_029289425.2). Taxonomy (NCBI): domain Eukaryota; kingdom Metazoa; phylum Chordata; class Mammalia; order Primates; family Hominidae; genus Pan; species Pan paniscus. Next base: position 110,320,126 of record NC_073259.2, on the reverse strand, counting down.
CTACAAAGACATTTGATAAAATTCAATATTGATTTGAGATGAAAATTCTTAATTAAAAAAAGAATAGGTAAATGTATCCTTGTATCTTTAACATAATTCTTAGTGGGGAAACCGTAGGAACATCCCCGTTACAGTCAGAAACAACACAAAGATATCCATCATCATCATCATCACCATCATCATCATCACTATCATTACCATCATTCTTTTCTAGGTACTTTACATGTTTTAATTTAGTCATCACAACAACCTTGTGACATAAATGTAATATAGTTTTTCCTGTTTACAACTATTATCTAAAATTTTTCTGAAAGTACTAACCTATTCAATTGGACTAGTCTGGTGAAATAAGAAATGCAAAATTCTAAAATGAGAAGCATTTGCAAATAATTTGTACAGTTGGAAAACACACAAAAAGTAATTACAGACAAGATAATTTAATAAAATGCCTAGGTTCAAAATTAATATAAAAAATTTCTATTTCCATGGAAAAGCTTGTATTGAATCAAACCTCCCTACAAGAAAAGCTAGAAAAGTTGGATAAAATTAAAACATCTGTTTGAAAGCATTCAAAACTATCAAGGCAGTCAGCACCTGAAAGATAAAGCTCTTCAAAAACCAGGAAGTGAACTGAGATAAAACACAAAATTCTGTCCCTCTTTTTCTCTGAATACATTTGCTGATTCGTTAGTGTCACAGGGTCTAGAGTCTGAAAATTTAGCAAAAAGGGGTGTCTATAAGATGGTCAAATTATCTCCACGATTTTCTCATATGTGATGTTTATCATTCAATTAAAAATTATAAAGTGTAAAAGGAAATAGAAACAACTGAAACCAACAGGAAAAGAAACAATAGAAATGCTAGTGATCCAGAGTTACTATTCTAGATGCACTATATCTGTTTTTAAAATGGTCCTCAAAAATGTCAACCAGATCTCCAAGTGAATTAACCACCTGCTGAAACAAAGCCCAACAATTATTGAAGGAAGACAATAAAATAAAGACACTCAGTCAGGTGTGGTGGCTCACACACATAGCAAGAAAAGAAACTGTCTGAGGTCTAGAAGCAAGCAATGTCAAATCCAGGAGCAAACTGAGCATATCATAAATAAATTACCAAAAACTGATGATAAAAAGAAAATCTTAAAACAACCAAAGAGGGGAAAAAGACACATAATGAACAGAGAAACAAAAAACAAGAGTACCTGAAGACTTCTCATTGTAAACTATGCAAGCTAGAAGACAATCAAATAACATCTTTAAATTGCTAAAGGAAAAAAAAATTGTCAATCTAAAATTTTATATATAGTAAAAATATCCTTCAAAAACAATTAAAAATTAACATATTTCACTTAGACATATAAATGTTGAGAGATTCATCACAGAAGATTAGTATTAAAGAATATTAAAGTTTTTCAGACAGAAAAAAATAATACCAGATGAAAATTGTATCGATGTCAAAGAATAAGAGCACCATAAATGGTAAAGATATAGATAAATACATAACTTTTTCTTTTTTTAAACATTTATTTAAAAGATTGTTGTCTATGTAAAGCAAAAATAATAATAATGTAGTGTGGAATTTCTAACATATGTAGAACTAAAATGTGTGACAATAACAACATAAAGGAGCAGAGGCGACTGGAAGTATACTGTTGCTTCTTATGACCAAGCTGAAAATCAAATCAAGAACTCAATCCCTTTTACAATCGCTGCAAAAATAAATAAATAAAACACATAGGAATATACTTAACCTTGGAGGTGAAAGACCTCTACAAGGAGAACTAGAAAACACTGCTGAAATAAATCATAGATGACACAAATGAATGGAACTACACCCCATGCCCATGGATTAGAAGAATCAATATCATGAAAATGACCAAACTGCCCAAAGCAGTCTACATTTTCAATGCAATTCCTATCAAAATACCAACATCATTTTTCACAGAATTAGAAGAAACAATCCTAGAATTCATATGGAACCATAAAAGAGCCCAGATAGCCAAAGCAATCCTAAACAAAAAGAACAAATTAGGAGGCATCACATTACCCAACTTCAAATTATACTACAAGGCTATAGTAACCAAAACAGCATGGTACTGATATAAAAGGAGAGATACAAACCAATGGACCAGTGTAAAGAACTCAGAAATAAAGCCAAATACTTTCAAGCAACTGATCTTGGACAAAGCGTGCAAAAACATAAATTGGAGAAAGAACACACTATTCAGTAAATTGTGCTGGGAAACTGGATAGCCACATGTAGAAGGATGAAACTGGATCCCTATCTCTCACCACATACAATAATCAAATCAAGATTAAAGACATAGTCTCAGACATGAAACCTTAAAAATTCTAGAAGAAAGCCTAGGGAAAAACTCTTCTGGACATTGGCCTCGACAAAGAATTTATGACTAAGACCCCAAAAGTAAATGAACAAAAAAGCAAATAAATAAATAAATAAAAATGGGACCTAATTGAACTAAAATGTTCTGCATACCAAAAGAAATAATCATCAGAGTAAATAGACAACCCACATAATGGGAGAAAATATTTGCAAGCTATGCATCTGACCAAGGACTAATATCCAGAATCTACAAGGAATTCAAGCAAATCAGCAAGAAAAAAACAAATAATCCCATCAAAAAGTGGATAAATGACATGAATAGACACTTCTCAAAAGAAGATATACAAATGACCAATAAACAAATGAAAAATGCTCAACATCGCTAATGATTAGAGAAATGCAAATTAAAACCATAATGAGATACCATCTAACCCAGCCAGAGTGACCATTATTAAAAAGTCAAAAAACAACAAATGTTGGCATAAATGTGGTGAAAAGGGAATGTTTAAACTGCTGTTGGGAATGTAAACTAGTACAGCCTCTATGGAAAACAGTATGGAGTTTTCTTAAGCAACTAAAAGTAGATCTACCATTCAATCCAGCAATCCCACTACTGAGTATCTACCGAAAGGAAAATAAGTCATTATCTCAAAAAGAGATGTGCACATGCCTGTTTATCACAACACAATTCATTCACAATTGCAAAGATATGGAACCAGTCTGTGTCCACGAACTGATGTGTGGATTAAGAAAATACAGTATGTATACACCATGGAATACTACTCAGCCATTAAAAAAGAATGAAATAATGGGGTTTTCTTGCAGCAACTTGGATGGAACTCAGGGCCATTATTCTAAGTAAAGTGACTCAGGATTGGAAAACGAAATACCATATGTTTTCACTTATAAGTAGGATCTAAGCTATGGGTATGTAATGGCATACCAAGTGGTATAATGGACTTTAGAAACTCAGAAGGGGCCAAGAGTGAGGGATAGAAAGCTACATATTGGATACAATGTACACTACTTGGGTGACAGGTGCACTAAAATCTCAGACTTCACTGCTATACAATTCATCCATGAAATAAAATCTTGTACCCCAAAAGGTACAGAAATAAAAAATGTATACATAATAAAAAGAAAAAAATGGCTAAACAGAAGTAAAATTACAGATATACATATGAAAAGAATACTATACAACCATTAAAGCACAGAGTTTGTTCTATCCAAGCAGCTCCATGTCTCTGTAGTTAAGATATTCATGACAAAACATCTCTTGGATTTAAATAACCAAACTTTATAGATGTGTGAATCTCTCCATACATCATTTTCTAGTCAAAGTTTATATAGGAACATTTGATATTAACTTCCTCAAAATGCAATACAGTTTTACCAAAATTATGAGCAGGAAAACTATCAAGGTCCATTCTAAATACAATTAACAGAATCTCAGAATAAAGAGTAGTTTCAAAACCTCATGAAGTGTCCAAAAAAATGGAATGTGAATTTCTGAATGTTGATACTAAAAGAGGCATTACAATGGATATAAAGCCACTGTTTGTTAAAAACCATATGAATTGTCTAATACTCAGAAAGTGACATTTTAATCATTTTACATCCTAGCATGATTGTTTGTTGCTCATACATTGAAATTTTATTGTCCAGGAGGTGACCTAGTGGTTCTCCAAACTTAGAATATTAGATATTTCATGGCTTTCATTCTTAGCTGTGAGATTTATCAATCCCAGGGAAACAAAAGTCTCCAAATACTATCCTGTTGGTTTTCAATGGGAGAGGGGAAGAAAGAAGGAGGGACGAGAGGTTATAAGAAAATATATATAAAGACATTTACAAAGAAAATAAAGGTATAAAGTCTAAAAATTATTTTTTAGATAGAGACAAACTGAGCAATGAGTATGCTCAGGTGAAAGAGCCAACCAAGAGTCAGAGTTTAAAATGAAGGATAAGAGGAGGCATTTGCTGGAATAAGGCTCCTAAAGAGGTGGAGAAGGTAGGATAGAACACCTTGGCAAAGGACTGAATTGAACAAGAGGAGGCATATTGAAACAGAAAGGAAAATGGAACAAATGGATGCAGGTAGTAAGAATGTTACAGAAGCTAAAAGTAACCACTGAAAAATTACTGACTAGATCAGGTTTCCCATAGTGGAATAAATAACAAAAACAAGGTTATTCTTTAAAAGGTGTCTTATGCTTATACAGCATATCCATAAAGAGAAAAGAGAGAGAGTGAGGTAACTCTTGCAAGACTCCCTAGCAGTGTTGAGAACACAGTTGAACTAAACATCATAAAGTTGTAGGAGCTTACTATGTATTTCCTTCATAAATCCTTAATAGTGTTGTATGTCAGAGGAGGATGACAATGATCAGATATAGTTTGCTGCTGACATTTTTCAGGCCAAGCAGAGCAGAGAAACAGAAAGTGAGAGTATTAAGGGTGATGAAGAAGGACAAGCTCAAGTAATAGATTATGGGGCACAGAATAAATAGAGGAAAAAAAGAGCCAAATGTGAACTAATCTACTGGGACACAATGCATTAGAAAGTAACTGAAATATAAATCAGTCTACTATAATGACACATGCAAACATATGGTTTCTTATTTTTGCTTTCTTAAGTTTTTGTAATTTTTATTTTTTTATTATTATACTTTAAGTTCTAGGGTACATGTGCACAAAGTGTAGGTTTGTTGCGTATGTATACATGTGCCATCTTGGTTTGCTGCACCCATTAACTCGTCATTTACATTACGTATTTCTCCTAATGCTATCCCTCCACCATCCCTCCACCCCATGACAGGCCCCAGTGTGTCATGTACCCTGCCCTATGTCCAAGTGTTCTCATTGTTCAATTCCCACCTATCAGTGAGAACATGCGGTGTTTGGTTTTCTGTCCTTGCAACAGTTTACTCAGAATGATGGTTTCCAGCTTCATCCATGTCCCTACAAAGGACATGAACTCATCCTTTTTTATGGCTGCGTAGTATTCCATGGTGTATATATGCCACATTTTCTTAATCCAGTCTACCATTGATGGACATGTGGGTTGGATCCAAATCTTTGCTGTTGTGAATAGTGCCACAATAAACATAGGTGTGCATGTGTCTGTATAGTAGCATGATTTATAATCCTTTGAGTATATACACAGTAATGGGATCGCTGGGTCAAATGGTATTTCTAGTTTTAGATCCTTGAGGAATTGCCACACTGTCTTCCACAATGGTTGAACTAGTTTACGTTCCCACCAACAATGTAAAAGTGTTCCTATTTCTCCACATCCTCTCCAGCATCTGTTGTTTCCTGACTTTTTAATGATTGCCATTCTAACTGGTGTGAGATGGTTTCTCACTGTGGTTTTGATTAGCATTTCTCTGATGACCAGTGATGAGGAGCATTTTTTCATGTGTTTGTTGGCTGCATAAATGTCTTCTTTTGAAAAGTGGCTGTTCATATCCTTTGCCCACTTTTTGATGGGGTTATTTGATTTTTTCTTGTAAATTTGTTTAAGTTCTTTGTAGATTCTGGATATTAGCCCTTTGTCAGATGGGTAGATTGCAAACATTTTCTCCCATTCTGTACATTGCCTGTTCACTCTGATGGCAGTACTTTTGCTGTGCAGAAGCTCTTTAGTTTAATTAGATCCCATTTTGGCTTTTGTTCCATTGCTTTTGGTGTTTCAGTCATGAAGTCCTTGCCCATGCCTATGTCCTGAATGGTATTGCCTAGGTTTTCTTCTAGGGTTTTTATGGTTTTAGGTCTAACATTTAAGTCTTTAATCCATCTTGAATTAATTTTAGTATAAGGTGTAAGGAAGGGATCCAGTTTCAGCTTTCTACATATGGCTAGCCAGTTTTCCCAGCATCATTTATTAAATAGGGAATCTTTTCCCCATTTCTTGTTTTTGTCAGGTTTGTCAAAGATCAGATTGTTGTAGATGTGTGGTGTTATTTCTGAGGCCTCTGTTCTGTTTCATTGGTCTATATCTCTGTTTTGGTACCAGTGCCATGCTGTTTTGGTTACCGTAGCCTTGTAGTATAGTTTGAAGTCAGGTAGCATGATGCCTCCAGCTTCATTCTTTTTGCTTAGGATTGTCTTGGCAACGCAGGCTCTTTTTTGGTTCCATATGAACTTTAAAGTATTTTTTTCCACTTCTGTGAAGAAAGCCATTGGTAGCTTGATGGGGATGGCATTGAATCTGTAAATTACCTTGGGCAGTATGGCCATTTTCATGATATTGATTCTTCCTACCCAAGAGCATGGAATGTTCTACCATTTCTTTGTATCCTCTTTTATTTCATTGAGCAGTGGTTTGTAGTTCTCCTTGAAAAGGTCCTTCACATCCCTTGTAAGTTAGATTGCTAGGTATTTTATTCTCTTTGTAGCAATTGTGAATGGGAGTTCACTCATGATTTGCCTCTCTATTTGTCTGTTATTGGTGTATAAGAATGCTTGTGATTTTTGCACATTGATTTTGTATGCTGAGACTTTGCTGAAATTGCTTATCAGCTTAAGGAGATTGTGGGCTAAGACGATAGGGTTTTCTAAATATACAATCATGTCATCTGCAAACAGGGACAATTTGACTTCCTCTTTTCCTAATTGAATACCCTTTATTTCTTTCTCTTGCCTGATGGCCCTGGCCAGAACTTCCAACACTATGTTGAATAGGAGTGGTGAGAGAGGTCATCCCTGTCTTGTGCCAGTTTTCAAAGGGAATGCTTCCAGTTTTTGCCCATTCAGTATGATATTGACTGTGGGTTTGTCATAAATAGCTCTTATTATTTTGAGATACATTCCATCAATACCTAGTTTATTGAGAGTTTTTAGCATGAAGGGCTGTTGAATTGTGTCGAAGGCCTTTTCTGCATCTATTGAGATAATCATGTAGCTTTTGTCACTGGTTCTGTTTATGTGATGGATTATGTTTACTGATTTGTGTATGATGAACCAGCTTTGCATCCCAGGGATGAAGCCAACTTGATCTTGGTGGATAAGCTTTTTGATATGCTGCTGGATTCAGTTTGCCAGTATTTTATGAGGATTTTCACAACGATGTTCTTCAGGGATATTGGTCTAAAATTCTCTTTTTTGTTGTTGTGTCTCTGCCAGGCTTTGGTCAGGATGATACTGGCCACATAAAATGAGTTAGGGAGGATTCTCTCTTTTTCTATTGATTGGAATGGTTTCAGAAGGTATGGTACCAGCTCCTCTCTGTACCTCTGGTAGAATTCGGCTGTGAATCCATCTGGTCCTGGAGTTTTTTTGGTTGGTGGGATAACTATTGCCTCAATTTCAGAGCCTGTTATTGGTCTATTCAGGGATTCAACTTCTTCCTGGTTTAGTCTTGGGAGGGTGTATGTGTCCAGGAATTTATCCATTTCTTCTAGATTTTCTAATTTATTTGCATAGAGATGTTTATAGTATTCTCTGATGGTAGGTTGTATTTCTGTGGGATCGGTGGTGATATCCCCTTTATCATTTTTTTATTGCATCTATTTGATTCTTCTTTTTTTTCTTTATTAGTCTTGCTAAACTCAAAATAAACGGATGGAGGAAGATCTAACAAGCAAATGGAAAGCAAAAAAAAGCAGGGGTTGCAATCCTAGTCTCTGATAAAACAGACTTTAAACCAACAAAGATCAAGAGACAAAGAAGGCCATTACATAACAGTAAAGGGATCAATTCAACATGAAGAGCTAACTATCCTAAATATATATGCACCCAATACAGGAGCACCCAGATTCATAAAGCACGTCCTTAGAGACCTACAAAGAGACTTATGACTCCCAAATAATAATAATGGGAGACTTTAACACCCCACTGTCAATATTAGACAGATCAATGAGACAGAAGTTTAACAAGGATATCCAGGACTTGAACTCAGCTCTGCACTAAGCAGACTTAATAGACATCTACAGAACTCTCCACCCCAAATCAACAGAATATACATTCTTCTTAGCACCACATCGCACTTATTCCAAAAACTGACCACATAGTTGGAAGTAAAGCACTCCTCAGCAAATGTAAAAGAACAGAAATCACAACAAACTGTCTCTCAGACCACAGTACAATCAAATTAGAACTCAGGATTAAGAAGCTCACTCAAAACAACACAACTACATGGAAACTGAACAACCTGCTCATGAATAACTACTGGGTAAATAATGAAATGAAGGCAGAAATAAAGATGTTCTTTGAAACCAGTGAGAACAAAGACACAATGCCAGAATCTCTGGGACACATTTAAAGCAGTGTGTAAAATTATAGCACTAAATGCCCACAAAAGAAAGCAGGAAAGATCTAAAATCAACACCCTAACATCACAATTAAAAGAACCAGAGAAGCAAGAGCAAACAAATTCAAAAGCTAGCAGAAGGCAAGAAATAACTAAGATCAGAGCAGAACTGAAGGAGATAGAGGCACACATATGTTTATTGCAGCACTGTTCACAATAGCAAAGACTTGGAAACACCCAAATGCCCATCAGTGATAGACTGGATAAAGAAAATGTGGCACATATACACCATGGAATACTATGCAGCCATAAAAATGGATGAGTTCATGTCCTTTCCAGGGACATGGATGAAGCTGGAAACCATCATCCTCAGCAAACTAACACAGGAACAGAAAACCAAACACTGTATGTTTTCACTCATAAGTGGGAATTGAACAATGAGAACACATGGACACAGGAAGGGGAACATTACACACCAGGACCTGTCAGGGGATGGGGGGCTAGGGGAGGGATAGCATTAGGAGAAATACCTAATGTAGATGATGGGTTGATGGGTGCAGCAAACCACCATGGCACGTGTATACATATGTAACAAACTTGCACATTCTGCACATACATCCCAGAACTTAAAGTATAATTTTAAAAAAGGACCCTTTTAAACAAGTCATTTGTTCTTTCTCTGTATGCTCAGAAAATTGGTTCTATATTTCTACTGCTTTTCTGTGCTGCCACTTCTCTTTTCTAGTTGCTTTTACCTCTTTGAACATAGGACTAATTGTAATACTTCCTCTCTCTTCAAAACGATCCAACAAGTACAGTACAGGTACAAAACTACAAAAACAAAAAAAGAGAAAGAAAGCAAGAAAGAAAGCGAGAAAGAAAGAAACTAAAATAACTGGTGCAGTCAAAAAAGTATCTGGAGTCAGAAACACCTCCTCTAACATTTGCAGGGAGATAGCAAGAGTACAAATGGACTATTTATAAATTTAAGAGTAATATTAGTAGTCTAATATTGCGAATGTTTTCCACCCTCCATCGGCAACTATTGTGAATATTATGTTCATTTTTTGGTGTCTCCAGAACCACAAATTGGAATGTGAAAGAATACGTGGCATTGGCTTAGGAGCCTGTATTTGGGTGGTGATAAAATTTAGAACGGGCTAAAACTGGTAACATTTGTTAAAACTTTTGCTTGAGGTAACTTGGAAGGCAAATCATATACTCAACTAACTTGTAACCTTAGGAAAGAAAGGTTAGAAAACAGAATGTCAGTAGCATGTCGTAGTTGCTGTTGGCTGTATTTGGTAAGTATCACGGATTAAACTGTGTCCTCCTAGCTCCTCAAAAAAGATATACTGTCATCCTTAATCCCCAGTACACCAGAATTGGACATACGGATAATTAGTTTAAAAGAAGTCCTAATATAATCGGTATCATTATTCAAAGGGGAAATTTGGACCCAGAGGCATGCATACAGGGAGAGTGCCATGTGAAGTTGAAGGCAGAAATAGGGAGATTCATCCACCGGTCAAGAGACAGCAAAGATTGTCAGTAAACCACCAAAAGCTAGAAAAGAGGCTTAAACAGATAGATTATCCCTCATAGCCCTCAGAAGAAACCCACTCTGCTGATGCCTTAATCTCAGACTTCTAGTTTCCAGAAATGGGAGACAATAAATTTCTAGTGTTTAGGCCACCCAGTTTCTGTGACTTTGTAACATCAGCTCCAGAAAACGAATATAGCAAGGTATTAGAAGGAAGAAATGTACTTAGAAAAGGATCCACCAATATGCAATCAGTAATAAAAGGGAAAAAGTCCAGGAATTTGCGGACTTAACAGGGTTAGAGAAAGCAACTGCTTTTCAATCCCATAAGGTAAAATAAACAACTGAGCAACAAACGCTGATCAAGACTCAACCTTGAGGCAAAGATCAAAACAAGGGTATGGCCATTACACTCATAGTTAAATTTGCTGAATAGGTTAAAGTGTCCCAGAGCAAGATTGTGATATCCAATAAATCTTTTCAGTTGTATGCAATGGCTTAATGAAAAGAGATTTAGGGTATGGTCTCAATCATCTGAAGAGCAGAGGGACAGCTCAAAGAATGCTCCACTCAACTCATACCCATAATCCAGACTTGAAAGACAAGCATCAATACCTTCAACAAATGTGCAATTTGGTAAAAGATGGCAAAAAGAAGAGGTGGTATTTTTATACAGCATAGGCTTCAAAAGAGGTATTCTTATCAAAAGAGTTAAAATAAGCTTCTTCCAGCACCTAGACCAGAACACCTAGACTAGTAGCTACTCAACAAATATTTGCTAATTGCAAGAATAATTGAAAGAGAACACCAGAGGAATATTGGTATTTTCTCTGCTTTTCTCTCCTGGTTCCATCACTGTGGTGGAGTGGGGCGGGGCACGGGGGGTGGTGAGAATAAGAAACCATGTAAGCAGTATTCTCAAAGGGAATTGAATTTCATTGACAGTAAGAAGGTAGAAGGAGTTTTTATTTTAGCAGTTTATAAAAGATAGTACAGGAACTCTTTGGCCCTAGCCACTCATGGGCAGGTCCTGTCATTAATTTATCACTGCCTCCCTAGCTTCATTCTTCCAAAACTAGTTCAGACCTCTTTTGAAGGCCACAAACTTCTACAATCCCAACCCTTACTTTTCAGCAGATAATGCTAATTCCCTTTTTTTACTGAAAGGATTGAAACCATCCGACATAAGCATTCCAGTAGAATCTTGTTGTCCTCTAAATCTGCGACTCTCTAGTATCCTAGTCTAGTATCCCAGTATCTTTAAGACAACATATCTGGATGCCTATTTCTCTGTAAAGAGGACATTTCTGTTCCTTGCATTCATGTAAAATGTCCGTTCTTTACTAAACTGGAAATTAACACTTTGGTTCTGTTGTTCTCTGCCTTGCTCCTCCCCATCCTCTGCTTCTTCAGACCAAGAACTCTTTCTCAAGATCTCGAGGTAAATATTTCCAGATGTAGAAAATTCCCAGTTTTCTGGTTCTGGCTGCTAGAGTACAAGCATCAACAGTCCATGTGAACTACCATTATAAATTACATGGGAAAGGGAACAAACACATTAAAACTGAGTTAAAATCATTCTGCAAACTGGCCAAAGCTGGAACTGCATCTCAAGGTTCTTGATCTTCATGTACTCTGTTTGCAAACATCTTTGTTCACATTCACTTTCTTGATGTGCACCTTTATTATGAGATATCTAATCTTATCCTAGTTTTTCTAAAGCAGCAGTTTCCAACCATTTGGGCACCAGGGACTGGTTTCATGGAGGACAATTTTTCCATGGTCCAGTGGGAGGAAGACAGTTTTAGGATGACTCAAATGCATTGCATTTATTGTGCACTTTATTATTACTACATTGTAATATATAATGAAATAATTATACAACTCACCATAATGTAGAATCAGTAGGAGCCCTGAGCTTGTTTTCCTGCAACTAGATGGTCTTAACTGAGGGTGACTAGAGACAGTGACAGATCATCAGGCATTAGATTATCAGAAGGAGCACACAACCTAGATCCCTTGCATGCACAGTTCACATTAGGATTTACACCTCTATGAGAATCTAATGCTGCCACTGATCTGACAGGAGGCAGATCTCAGGCTGTACTATGAGTGATGGGGAGCAGAGATGAAGCTTCACTCACTTGCCTATAGCTCACCTTCTGCTGTGCATCCTGGTTCTTAAGAGACCACAGACCGGTACCTCTGTGGGGTACCAGAGACCCCTGTTCTAAAGCCATAAGAGTATTTTTTAAATAATATTTTCTAGATCTTCATGCTTATTGTCATATATTACCCCAGACGTCACCTGGATCACATTGATCCCATGGATAGTTAAGTGAAGTTGATTTAAGCCTTCAGTTCTAGTTTGCAGAAATCCAAAGCTGTCCCCAAGACTTCTGCAAATTCCCAAGACTTATATTCTCAGTATCTCTTCTGCTCAGTTCTGCATTATGTCATTCTGAAAGCAAAGCTCGGCCTCTTCATGAATTCCTATAGGAAAGTTACCAGTCACACAAAATATAGATTTTACTGACTATATGAAGATCACAGAGCAAACATTTAAAAACTGTATACCAATCATCCCTCTTTCTCCAGAGTCCTTTCTGGCCATCCACTCCTAGGGATTTCTCTGTTGGTCCTTAACCTACAGAGTTCCCAACTTCATGTCTTTCAATAAATTCTCCTCTATTCTTCCTCCCTCCCTCTACAGAAAACCCAGTCCCTTGTGGGGGACTTTCTAACTCCAAGGTATTTTTTCAGACAAATACTGTTTCTTCCATCATAAGAATGCTGATGCGAGCTGTTAAGTTTACAGGAGATTAGAATCTATGTTAATTTCTGGAGACAATTTACTAATTGATTCTAGTCTTGCCTTTGTTTTTTAAATAAGGAAAGTGAGCCTCAGACATCTTACATGCCTTGCTTACTTTAGCTCTGAGAACAGTGATTACACAGACCTCCTAATTCAGAATCACATGGGTGGTTTTTGTTTATAGAATGCCAAATTTACGACTGCATCTTTGCTCTATTGAACCATGATCTACTGAACAAGCTCCCCAAATAATTTTTTTCCTTCAACTTTTATTTATAAAGGTTCTCTCTCCCAAATAATTTTTAAGGCCCCAAAAATTACCACTTTAGACATATCTTAAGGCCTAGGGGGAAAAAAAACACATGAAACACTAAAAGATGTTACAAATTTTATTTAAATCTGAGCTATAAGAATGACAGCTTGGATCCAACCAGCACCTAAAAGACTTTGAACAACTTTGAAACAAGACAAAGTAAATACTAGTGTCATTTTGGTGGAAAGAATACCAGACTACAAGTCAAGGCTAATTGTGTGACCTTGAGCGAGTTACTTAACATCTCTGGACCTCAGGTTCCTAGGGGAAAATACTGCTTTTCCTACTTAACTCCAAGGACTATTTGAAGGATAAAATGAGATCATGTATGTGAAAACACTTCTGGTAGGAGGGGAAAATAAATAGCTCTCTGCAACTGCTAGGTACTATTTCAAAGTCTTGCTTGGGCCTGGAAAATATCAATCTTCTGCATGTTACCAGTGTGCTAGTAAGGCAGCCTGTGGAGTTTTTCAAGAAGCCTGTAGGATCCAAGTTAGGCAGCTCATTGCTCAGGCTGAGTAGCCAAAGAGGGAAACTCTTGATTCAGAACAGCATCTGTTTGCGATTAAGGTTTCAGAGGCATGTGCCTGAACTGAAGGCAACACTACAGAATTGGTCATAGAAGCAGTCCCAATTGTAAAACAGATTCCATCCTTAAAGTGGATATGAAAGGTAAACATAAAAGCATGATTCTGTAATTACATGAAACAAAATGATACTTGTTTATCATGTCCCACAGCACACACACAAGCACACACAAAGGGAAACAATAGACAGAGACTTATGTGAAAGAAAGAGATCCCCAAGCAACAACAGCCACCACCAAACTCAGAAAAGCTCACTTGAACTCTGTTAATTGCAAAATATATTTGCAGAGTGGGCCTCTTTGGCATCCACCCCTGACATGTTCTTCTTTAAAAATTCAAGTTGGGTCAATTTGGATCCTTGACAAAAAAACAAAACAAAACAAAAGACCTTATCCAAAACTCACTATGAATTCTGTCTGTGTCAGAGAACTGACTATAGTTAAAGTAAGCATGCTTAATATAACTCAAAAGACATTATGGACCCTGAACAAAGACCAAAGATCTGGGCCAGTGTGGAAAAGAGTGATCTTAGGACTTCTAGGTGGGCCAGGTAAGTGAGAAGTTCTGAGAATGGTTAGGGGGTGGAGGTAGAATGAGATCTGAAGGTTTTTATTAGTGTTATTTTGTGAAAGTGTGCATTTTATGTCTATAAAAGAAGGTGTGAGAAGTGTTCAAATTGAACTTAGAGTGAAAGTCTAGGGAGGGGTCTGCTTAAAAATATAAAGAAAAAAATCTATAAATATATATATAGATAGATATAGATATAGATATATAAATATAAAGAAAAAGGCCAGCCTAGAGTTTAAGGTAAGTAAGAATTTACTGATCAAATTATAAATCTCAGTTGAGGGCACATTAATAAAAAAACACAATGTCTCTATCAGGAGAAAATCCTGGTTTTATGTGGAATATTTAGAAGATACCCAGAAGATTAGCAACTCCAATAGCCAGCTGGTTTAAGTTCCATCTTTCTAGAAACATTTGAAGCAAAAGCATGGAGAGCTGTGCCTATGCCCAAAGCAAGTGACCAAAAAAAGAGAAAAGAAGGCCAAAGTTACCATGTGATAGATGGATCTAAGGACAATCTCAGTACAACAAAGCTGCTCCAGGAAAGCAGAACGCTGGTCCTGTGGGACCAGTCATGGAGGCCAAAGGAGGGACAGAATAGATGAACTACAGTCATTTCTATTTGGTTAGAAGTGTGTTTGTTTTTCCTTCAAAAATGGATGGTCACCTTGTAAATTCAATCTGGCCATAAACCACTCAAATCAGTCTTACAGAAACTACTTCTTTAGGACATCCAGCAAACTAAAAATATAAAATTGTGGGATGAGGTTGGTGAGGTCCCTTAACTAGCAACGAAAAGACCTGGGTTCTAGTCCCATGTCAATTCCTAGCTGAGGTGGGATTTAGGGTGGGGCATTTAGCCTGTCTATATATCTTCTGGAAGCCTGCAGTGGTAGGACAGTGAAAGAAGGTAGGGAAAGATGGAAAGATGATCTCCAAGGTCTCTTCCAGTTATCACAGTCTATAATTCCAGTTAGCATATAAAATAATTGAAGTCAAAATATTACTGGTAGCTACCTGTGTGGAATGGGATTGGAGCAAGGGTAGAGAGACAATTGGAAATAAAACATTTGGAGAATATTTTTGATGAGGAAAAATACAATGGCCGAAGAGATTTTTAAATGAAATATTAAGCAAGAAAGGTTCAAAATGGTATGTAAAATAATAAAATCTAGAAGGTCAGCTATCAAGACATTACTAGTAGTTGGCGTCTAAGCATGGAGGGAAAGAGTGAAGGGACTTGGGAGAACCCATGGCGTAATTATTTTATTGTTTCTTTTCCTATTGTCCTTGCTGAAAAAGCCCATGGTAAAGCTATTGGAGGCCACTCAATTCCATCTAATTCCTCTTTGTCCTTGAGGGACAAATACTCCATGCCCAGCAACAGGAGAAGGAGGTGTGATAAAGGGGCCGCCTGGGAGCCTGTTCTTCAGCTTTCTGTATAATACACCATCTGGTTTCCTGGCAAAAAGTGAAGAAATCTGAGTTTGTCTTCACCCCACATGGATCATGCTACTTTCCCTGGAGATTTCAGCATCATCACTGTGGCTTCTTATTTCACCATGGCTCTCTTCTCTGTCACCATCAGCTTCAGAGTCTACAAGTCTGTCATTCAAGCTGTACAAAAATCCAAGAAGGCCATGCAATTGAACTGTTTTCAAAGTTCATAAATTTGCCATAATTATGAGAGTGACCACTTCATTGGACCTCAAAACTCATCATTTGTCTGTTTCTGGTGGAAGATCTGGCCATCTTCATGTGGCCAATGACCTCAGTTGGTGTAGTTCCATAGAACTGCCCTTCCAATCTTTGCCAAACTGTACATTTTCAGCATTCCAATGAAAAGTACAAACCCAGATTGATTATTATGTTGTGTTGCCAGGTATCAGACCAAGACAATTGTTGAAGGACCCAAGCAAAACTCTCTGGCACTCCAAATAAAAAAGCAGAATAAACACATGAAAATCACAGATGTGACAAGTTACTAAATCACCATTGAAGAGTTATAACATTGCACTTGAACCATAAAGGAATATGTCCAATGTTCACTTCCAAACTTTAGAAATGTTGATGTTTTCTTACCTCCCTTCTTTGCAGTCTCAGTACCAAGCTCCAGAATAGGTTAAGCTGAAAATGAATTGATAGCTTAGAAACCAAAACAAGGAAAGATTCAAATTATTAGGATAAGCCAGAACCTCTAAAGGTGGTGGAGTTTTTGTCCACAGCTTGAAAAAGCAAAGGGTGAAGATAAATATGGAAATGAAAGATAAAGCACACTTCTCTGGTTCTCTAAGGCTTAAACTAGTTTTCTACCATAATTTTGTCCTTATTTTTAAGTTAAGGAATGAGGATTACCCTACAAAAGTTATTTGGGGATAGGAGTAGAATAATTCCTATCTAGCTAACTTTTACCTAATCTTTCACATGGATTATTTTTACCTTCCTCTGACCTCATCTCCTTGTCCCATAAAGTGAGCAGTTACTCTTATTATCATTTCCTTTTCCTCCACCTCACTGGTCAAAATAACTTGCTATTCTATTAATAACTCATAGGTGACACTGATAATTCCTGAATCATAAAATTCCATCTGACGAACGAGATTAAAAACAGAAAATAAAGCCATTGAGGGGAACACTCCCTTCCCTGCTTTCCCTTAGGAAAGGAACACTCACTTCCCTGCTTTCCCTTAGGAAATAGCCCCCCGACTGGGAAAGAAGGTTTCTGTCCTATTTCCTCTGGACATGATGTTGAGCTTGAGTGTGAGAAAAGTTCTTCCTGCCCTCTCCTCTGTCTACCTCACTCCAAGCTTAACAGACAAGGCTGTGGTTTTCTTAGGAAATTAAATATCTGTAACTTCTATAAAAATAATACTAGTGGTCACCTCTGGGTAAATGAAGACACAAGCAGTTCACTTTAACTCACTAAAGTATCAATTAATAAATAAGTATAGTAGATGATTCATAATTTGGAAAAACACCTAAATGTGAGTAATAAAGAAAAATCTCTTGGAAGTTATCTCTCTGATAAAGAAAAAATACCTAAAAAGTGAAATCTCTGCTACATTTTAAAACCACTTAAAATTGATTTAAATCCTGTGCCTGTGAACTGGAGGAAGAGAAGGTTTATATTAGGCACATTTATTGCTGCTTGATCACCAAAAATCACTTGATGAAGTCAGTGCCTCACTTAGTCTCTGTTGTAGCTAAGCAATCTTCCCAATAATACAGGTCTCCAAAGTTTTTATGATATGGAGAAAGTACCATAGAAAGATAGTGGAGTAAGTTTAATAAAATAAATAAATAAATACCTTATATCTCGCCTTCTGTAGCTGAAGATGCTCCTAAACCTAGTTTGAAACTTCATTACCTTTTAAGTCCAAACAGTGAAGATAAGTAACAAAGATAAGGTGAGGGAACAAAGATAAGGGCAGCTTCCGGTCCATGCCAACACTAATTCTGAGTCTAAGATTTATATTGTTGGTTAAAAGGAGATGTAACTTAAAATACTAATCCCTAGGTATCTCAGGTTCAGAACAACAAAAATTAAATAAGTGTTCTGATAACAAAATAGGAGAAATATCATGAAGCTCACATAGCTGAACACTGTTCTTACCTAACTTTGTTTTCCTTTTTTACGGAGACACAGAACCCACAGAAGCAAAAACGAATGGGTTTTGTATAATCCTGGCCTTCTCCTAGAGCCTAATTATTTGTTCTCAGAAACTTAAACCACTTCACTATACTGAAGCAGGCCAGAAAGTTTGCAGGTAGAGCTGAGCCAAAGAGTCTGGTTTGGTTATAGGAGCCAAAACACGAGTCGACCCATTTAAGCTGACTAGACACATAGGCAAAAGAAAATACATAAATTTATATATGTGTGTGTGTGTGTGTGTGTGTGTGTGTGTATGTGTGTGTGTGTGTGTACGTGTTGGTCTGCATAGTGTTTGTGCGTATGGCCACTGGGGCTGACAGGGAGTAACAGTGTATTTTCACTGGCTTGTCTTTTCATTGGCTCATCTTTTCTGTTGGAGGCAGAGCAGCAGTGCTAGATCCTGATGACTTTAATTTGCCTACCTTGTTTCTTGACAAGCAGGAATAGAAATTACACTAGTCTTTGTTATTTCAGTAACTGATACAACTCTTTAGGAGGTTCCCCACCCCCACTTAAAGCATCTTTTTGTTAAACTCAAATAAGCTTCCAAGATTCTGTATGGTATTTGAGGTAAAGAGAGAGTTCTTATTATTTATGTATTCAATAAATGCTTGCCCTTCCTAATATTTACACTAAATTGTGCTATGGCACTATGGGGGGGAAAGCAAATAAAAAAGAAACATGCAGAACACATCAAATCTTAAATTCTAATTGTAGGATAAGAAAATATTTATTCATAATGTAATATTCCCTTTAAAAAAGCACAAACTTTGGGAGGCTGAGGCGGGTAGATCACGAGGTCAAGAGATTGAGACCATCCTGCCCAACATGGTGAAACCCCATGTCTAGTAAAAATACAAAAATTAGCTGAGAGTGGTGGCATGTACCTGTAGTCCCAGCTACTCGGGAGGCTGAGGCAGGAGAATCGCTTGAACCTGGGAGGCGGAGGCTGCAGTAAGCAGAGATCATGCCACTGCTCTCCAGCTTGACAACAGAGTAAGCCTCCATTATAAAAAAAAAAAAAAAAAAGCACAAATTTCTTTTCTTTTTCTTTTTTTTTCTGTCTCTCAAAATATATGGATTTAGATATACGTATATGGATAAATATATAAAAATAGATAATATATAGCTATAGATAAATAACTCTCCCTGATACATAAGAATTTTCTTTCTGTGTCCCATATAGATGTATTTGCACACGCAGGTCTGGACCTGGATAAAATAGTAAAATGGGTGGCCTCCACCTTTATGGCTTCCCTACATTCCTGTAACTTTTCTGTCCTTTCAGGGTCTATTTCACTCATGATTACCCCGACTGCCAAGGGTCTTCCACCATGCCTCTCCACTCAGCAGTCCATTCTGGACCTTGCAAATTCTCTCTCCTCCCAACTCCACTGTGCCACTGCAACTCCAGTGTGCAGCTCTCTGAAGATGGCTACTCAGATACACCAATTTCGCCAAAGCTTAAGAAGTGCTGGTAGATTACCAGCAGGCAGCATGGTATGCTGTGTGGAAGCATTGTTCCTGGGTTGAGTTAAACAATTGTGTGGAATCCTGGCTCAAGCATTTACCAGTTCTGTGATATTGAACAGATTACTTAACTTCTTCATGTTTCGGTTCCTTTTAGGTCAGATTGGGTAAAGGGGGATGGTGGCTAATATCATATTTCATCTAATCTATGATGCTTTCTTATTGTCACTCTCACCATGATTTTATGTGCCACTTACAAAACAAGAATACTCTAAATTATGTTTGTAAGATGTCACTGATTGTAGGCCGGGCGCAGTGGCTCACGCCTGTAATCCCAGCACTTTGGGAGGCCGAGGCGGGCAGATCACGAGGTCGGGAGATCCAGACCATCCTGGCTAACACGGTGAAACCCCATCTCTACCAAAAATACAAAAAAATTAGCCGGGCATGGTGGTGGGCGCCTGTAGTCCCAGCTACTCGGGAGGCTAAGGCAGGAGGATGACGTGATCCCGGGAGGCGGAGCCTTCAGTGAGCCAAGATAGTGCCACTGCACGCCAGCCTGGAGTCTGGGCGACAGAGGAAGACTTTGTCTCAAAACAATAACAACAACAAAAAAAGTCACTGATTGTAAAACATCCCAATTTTAGAGTGCTAAAATGTGAAAAAAGTGTGTCTTAAAAATGATTAAATAGTACCAATTTCATAAGTATTATATATTATATATATTATATAGCCATACTATATTTAATAAGCATTAAGACAGCCAATGTACAGTCCTTAGCATAATGTTAGGCACAAATTAAGTGCTTAATTGTCAGCTAATATTAAGATCTTACTCCTGCCAGACAACAGACTTCATTTTAACAAAAATTTCTTTAAACAGTATGCCTTAACATACTGATGGAGAATAGAGGCTTAGAGCTGGTGGAAACATACCTTAAGGTGACTTAGACTTTTCCATGCCCTCTTATAGGACTGCTCCAACTTAAAGGCCTAGTGACACTGATATGGCTTGGCTATGTCCCCACCCAAATCTTATCTTGAATTGGAGCTCCCATAATTCCCATGTGTCATGGGAGGGACCTGGTGGGAGGTAATTAAAACTTGGGGGCGGGTTTTAATGATGCTCTTCTCATGATGGTGCTGTCCTCATGATGGTGAATAAGTCTCACGAGGTCTGATGGTTTTATAAATGGGAGTTTCCCTACACAAGCTCTCTTGTCCACCGCTACCTAAGATGTGACTTTGCTCCTCCTTTGTCTTCTGCCATGATTGTGAGGCCTCCCCAGCCATGTGGAACTGTGAGTCCATTGAACCTCTTTCCTTTATAAATTACCCAGACTTGGGTATGTCTTTATTAGCAGCGTGAGAACAAATACAGACATAAATCTGGGATCAGAACTTTTGTCACAATTTAGACACATTTTTCACTATGTTAAACTTTTTAATCACTTTCATAATTAGATGAAGACATAAAATATAATACCAGGTTTATAAAATATATATATATATACCAGTTTCCTGGCTTACTAGCTTTCTTATGCTTTTTAAATCTGCAAGTTTATTTCACCTACAATTTATTTTAAGTTTATTTTACCTATGATTGTTTATTCTCAGGGTACAAAGACAAAACAGGGGAGAACACCTTTACACTACCAGAAATCATAGTTATCTCTCAGAAGAATGAATTATAGAACAAGAATATTTTAGCACTCACATTGAATGAGACAAATGCCCCATCTTTAGAAATGGAATCCTGTTATCTTTATGTTAAATTCAACCCAGAAAATCTTAAGATAACACTCATCCAGGAGTTGAATATGATGTACATAAAAAATGTAATACCCATACAATATGCTGTAAAGCATCATTTTTAAAAAATTGATCTTCAGTTTAGTCTGCAGCTTAATAACTGTTTATGCCGGCATGTCTGTCAGCTTAGTAGTATACTAAATCTGTTCATGTGATTCTCTAATGACTTGACTTCAAGTGCCACAGTTGACAATATGTTGCCACAATTTCATAACTTCATAAAAGCTTTTATCATGCTCTTGCCAAAAATTTAGACTGTGTCTATTTATAACCAATCAACCATTTTCAAGGAGTTGGTCATTTTTATATCTCTCACATGAGCAATACGCTGTAATCTGAAGTGGTTAAGAGATTGCTTAAAACTTTATATACACTTGCCAAAGACAAGTTGATCAATTATTTTAGACCTATACCTGGGTTATTCATACCAATATTCACCTGCTCAGACAGAATTTAGGAATAGTGCTTACCAGAAGACAGTTATTCCAATTTGCAAGCCCAAGGCTGGAGTAATCATACTCATCCTACATGTAGCACTCTCTTCTACTGTGCTACCATTTTCATATACCTACTTGAAGTACGTATTAACATTGTAGGCTCTCCTGTTAAATAATATACTTACTTGAAGACAGAAATTGCGCCTTATCCCTCTTGGCACATTCCTTTACCCATCCTGCTTTTTCTCCACAATGCTTCATATACAGTGGAAGTTTAAATTTGTTTAATTAAATTATATATGTCTCTACCCTTCTGCAAATTGTACTTGAAGGAAAAAAACACATAATTCTACACAAGTTCTTGAAATCAAAAGCCTAGGAAGACTTGACAATGAATGTACTTTTAAGTTTCTCCTAGTTAAGAGAAGCCTTGGGGAGAAAAGAAAATATGCCACACCAAATATAATAGAACTATTACCAACAAATGGCTCTTATTAACTGGAATGATTTTTTCTTGGTACCCAGCTACAGGAGATTGGAAAGATCCTCTAGAAGGATTATAAATGTAATGCATTTTATAAGACAAGGTGGGTCTAGGAATGCTACTCAGAACACTCCCTAGACCACAGTTCTTCAAGGAGATAACTATGTTTTCAAGAAACTCTGAAGCAGTCTGCTTCCTGCTAGTTAGAATCAAGTCAATCAACTAAAGCAGAAAAATACCCTAGAGGTTGACACTGGTTCCAAGGAACTTGAAGGAACCTTAGAGGTCATTCAGTGAGTCTAGTCAACTCCTTCCTTTTGCAAATGAGAAATTTAAGCCTCCGGCTGAGTATATGACTTGACCAAGTTTCTAAAACTTATCAGAGACAGAACTGTGAAAAATCCAGATATTTGGATTCTTAAAAATATTTTTACTGGGTTGTAATTTTAGTGTAGCTTTGACTAGGAAACAAACTAATTGTAATTTATCTCTGGTACATTTTACATGTGGCAAAAATAATACATTCTACAGAGTATGAGACCACAGAATAACATGTCAATTTAGGGTCAGATCATAGGCTTTGCACATAAACCCACTCACAATAACATTATTCAAGGACACCTAGCCTCAAATGTTGCATTACTTCTGTAGGTCCTACTCTAAATATGCCTGGAATCTTCTCCCCAGCCCCACAGCCTTTGTCTTGGCCTCTATCACCTTTCTTCGGTCCCTGCAACAGGCACTAAACTGCTCTCTCTTCTCTAAGACTCTCAAACATTGCAGTTAACTTTCCCCTTTGCCACAAAAAGCTTGGTTCTTTATATTATCCCTTGCTTTAAAACCTCCATAAAATCCAACATCAAAGGGCTTTCAAAAACTGGCTTCTACAGCTACTCCCCATCCCTTGACATCACCCTCTGAACTTGTCACGCTTTTCTGAACACCTACTTCCTACCTTGGCACATGACGTTCCTCAAGCCGGAATGATCTTCTGTCACTCTCATCCCATACTTCACACTAATAGAATCCTCCACCTGAAGACACTGAAGGCCAGTCCATATGCCAATAGCTTAATGAAGGTTTTTCTAATTCCTCCATACAGAGTTAGTTGCTTCATTCTAAAATAGTTGTTTTCATAACATCACTTGGCTTGAAGGAAAAAAGAGGCCACTAGAAGGTATTAAATAGGAGGGTAATAGTAATCAGGTTTGTGGATTTAAAGGATTACACTGGCTTCTGTGAGGAGCAAGAGGAGATGCAGAGGAGACACGTGAAATATTATTGAGTTTGTTCAGATGACCGAGTCTTCAACTAGTGGGGCAGTGGATGTGAAGAGAAGTGTGTTTACAAGATTTGGTGATGAATTAGATGACAGAAATGAAGAGCAAAGGGGGGTATCAAAAATGACCCCGAGCTTTCTAGCGTGAGCAAGTGGGGAGAGTGTCATGTTACTTACTGAAATGGAAAACACTAAAAGAAGACCTGGTTGTTGTTTATTTATGCTTATTTGTATTTTGTTTTGTTTTTTAGTAGGAGCACGGGGAAATTATAAATTTAGTTTCGGATGTTGAAGTTGAAGTGGCATCTACTGATACCAAAGTAAGAGCTGTTGATATATGGGAGCTAGGGTGTTAGGGACGATGTTCTATATTTGTGATATAATTCCAGAAGGTATTGACATATAAATGGTGATTCTACATGAAAGAGATTGAATCTGCCTGGGGAGGGAGAAAAGGAGAGGGCCTGGTACTCATCTTGCCACTGTTCTTTTTTCTCCTTTCTTCCCAAAGGGTTGAATATACCTGCTTACCACGACTGCCTCCTTATTTCTCACACAATTTGGCTCTGCTCTTCCTACTCTATGAAAATTATACTTAATTGGCTTCAAAGACTCCTAGTTGACATAATCAATGGTGTTTTCCATTCCCCATTCTGCATAGCCTGTCTAAAGTATGAGATACTGCCTAATCACTACTATTATTTTGAAAACTCATAACTTGTTTGACTTCTATGACTCTATCATATTCTGGTTCTTTTCTTTACGTTTCAATTGCTTTGTTTTCTGTCTCTTTTACTGTCTTTCTTCCACATTTCATCACCTAAATCTCGTGTATCCTACATCTCAAAGCTCAGATATTTGCTTTTCCATTTTTAGCATTTCTAAGCCTTTAGGTGATATTTACCTCTCCAACTTCGGTTGTTACTTATATATAAATGGTTACCATTTTTTGTTACTAGTCCTGATCTCTCTCATAAAATTGAGTCCTGCATTTCCACCTGCTTATTAGAAGACATGCCACTATCTCAAGAGCAATTCACTTAAAACAAAGCCTATTTTCTACCCTTAACCCCAACCTGACCTATTTTCCAGATTTCTCATTTATGATAATCATTATCCCTGATACACAGGTTCAAAATCATACATTAAGCCAAAAGATGTCATTTTTAAGTTGTCCCTCACTTCCCATGTCTAGCAATCTCAAAATTATATTGATTCCTTGTTCTCTTCCTAATGTTTCTCCTTCCAGCACTGTAGCCACTACTACACACTAGATTTTTTATCATCTTTTCTTAGGCAAGTGCAAATTTTCTAATCAATTGTCGTATCTTCAACCATTTTCTTTCCCACTTACCCTGTTACTACCTGCGTTATCTTCCTAAAACACTACTTCACCATTTCAATCCTCATCTCAAAAACTTAAAACAGCTCCTTGCATCTATGGCAAAAAGCCCACAGCCTTCCAAAATCCGGCTTTATCCTACCTTTTAAGCTCTAACACCCACTACTCTCCTACATCAACTCTGTGTTTAAGCCCAGCAAAGAGGTCTTCTCATTGTCCTTCACACACACAGCATGCATTTTCCAGCCTCTGATGCATCAATTTCTCACCTCTGAAACACGTGCTCACTAGTCTCTAAATGCATATACCTTTCAAAGGAGAACACTAATTTCACCTCCTCCATGAGGACTCAGACCATCCCCATCTGGAAATGATTACTTCCTTGTTTGGAATTGACTGTCCCTGCCACTTAATAGGCATTTAACATTCAGATTTGTTTCATTTCCTCAACCACTGGTTCAATCCCTAAGTACAGAACTTTACACAGTATGTTTTGGTTGCCCAATAATAGTTTTGATAAATATTCAGAATCAAATTTTAAAATTTCAAGTTATTAAAGAATATGATATTCCTATAGTTCCACTATTAACTGTAATCATTATTGCATCATTATTAGTTCAGAAAATAGTTCTAGGAGATCTCCAAATTTTGAAAAGTTTACTAGATGGATTTATATTCTAAGAAACAGATTTGCTCCCTGTAGTTCTAAAGTACATAAAGAAGGAAAGAAATTAGATACTGACATCATCAAAGCATAATATTAAAACAATATTTTAAAAGAAATGCAAAAAAAAGGAAAATTTCAAGTTACAACAAATACCATTAACCACATTTCACTGGCTGTGATTCAGATTTCATGTGAGTTAATTCAAATTTCATAGTAACATGATTCCATATAATAGCAGAAATAATCACTTAAAAGGGTGGTGAATGCTTAATATAATCCAACTAAAATCACTAAGTATATCCTCAATTAAGAGAACAAGCTAGTTTGATAAGAATATAGATACTTTGGGGGAATATTTATGGCACTTATTAACTGGAACCTTGTTAGTTAAGTCACTTCTATTATCTGGCAAATCTGTCTCTACCTAAATAAGAAAACACGAACTTTATTAAATTTTCAGTATTTCTGGATGCTCTGAAGCCCCAAATAGTCCGGAAATCCTCTGAGATTGTGTGCTTCAGAAATTCAGCAGGCTGCTGATGCTTTGCCCCTTTAGGCTGTGCTCCACATCTGCAGAGCCTGAGGCTCGACCTCATTTTGCTCTGCAGTATTTGATAAGTGATCAACTGTAAATGAGGTGACATACTCTATTGGGTATGTTTAAAAATCAACTGAGGTTTTCTAGATTATTTCAAAATAAATCCTTTTTGAATTTGTTTTTGTTCTAAGATGTTTTCATTGTTGATTATTGAACTGGTCCAAAAGATCTTTGAGGACATTTTTCCCCCTATGTTGTATACCTCTGCCTGGAATATATTATCCTATGCCAGATATAATGAAGCCACTCAATAAATAGTCATTAAATTAAATTCTTATTCCTGGAAAAAATAAATTCTATCCAAGGAGGATAGGGTCTAAATTATTGGGCTCTCTTTGAAGTGGAAAATTTTGTTTCAGAAGTCAACTAGGTAAAGAACTACAGTGGTTCTCCTGGGATGACTTTTGAAATGAAAGTTGACCAGGAGGGAAATCACAATGACAGACCTTAACTCTATTGGATTTAATCACCTATGAAAGATCTTCCCTGTTGTGCACATCAGGAGGCTTATAAATTGGATGCAGGCCACTCAATCAGTTTCAAAAGTCAGCTCTCTCTGAAGGAATTGGAAAGAATGGTTTCATAATTCCTATAGTAAGAGGAGCTGCCACAGTAAAATAGCAGCAATTGGGGTTAGGTAGGTCCCCTTTCCCATGCAGATTCCCCAGTGTTTTTATTTCTTGGTTTTGTTAAAATAAGATCCAAGTTATGGTTTCATAATTTCCCCATCACTAGCCCTGAAATGAAGTTACTACAGCCATTAAACTGAAATAACTCCACTAGCTGCATAGAAAACCTTTGTCCAAGATTCAAACCAAACTGAATGTTTGCGGGTTTGGGTTGTTTTGAGTTTTCTAAACTTCAAGCTTAAATTTTCATGAACCTTACTGCACTTCCTGATATTTTCTGGGAGAGAGAGTGGAAAAAGTGACCTCTTTAGTGCCAGTCTTGGAAACAGCCCTCCAAGTGTTGTAACTAACTGCATGAAGGGAGATAAGCCTAGATAGAAATATAGTAAGATGATCGACTCCGAATCTATTTTTAAAAGTTATTGCTGAAGCCTGCTCTTAAATTGTAGTCTTCTAGTCCCTCCCATTTAATCAAAACATTCAGTAGCAAAATTGGAGTGCTATGTTTCTAAAACCTGTTGTCACAATGACAAA
Source organism: Pan paniscus (assembly GCF_029289425.2). Taxonomy (NCBI): domain Eukaryota; kingdom Metazoa; phylum Chordata; class Mammalia; order Primates; family Hominidae; genus Pan; species Pan paniscus. Next base: position 110,292,798 of record NC_073259.2, on the reverse strand, counting down.
AAATAGCCAGCAATTTTAGTTCAGAATTATATATTACCTATCATAACAATAACAACTAAGTATGAAACAACCATGGCAATATCCTCAATGCCATCTTAGAAATGAAACTGCATGGAAGAGAGGGGGATGACCAGATTTAAACCTTTAGGCTTGGAAGATTCATTGAATGGAAATGGAATGGAAAATGGAATTGCATGAAGAAAAGAGGTTGTGTGAGAAGCAGAGGAAGGAGGAAAAATAAGACTTGGCAATGCCATTTGTTGTGGTAAAGACAGTGAAAGCTATGGATTAGACATACAATTAAGGATTGTGTTATTCTCAATAAGTTTATTGCAGTCTATTCCTGGCTTGGATGGATGCTAGTTCAGAGACCACCTCCATCAATGGAAGCTTCAGATTTCCATATTGATGGTCCATGTCAAGAGAAAGTTTCAAGGAAGACTAATCACCAAAAATCAAGGATGAAAGAGGTAATATAATCACAGCATCACTACCACCATCTCATTCTTCATCACGGTGATGGGTAAGTTAATCATACAGAAATTCACACTGTGACTAAATATGAAGTCAAATGCACCTGAAGTCACTTGGCATGAGCTTTTGCTTAATAAAGAAACACCATACTGATACAGTCAGAGCCTCTCTGTTAAGAATTATAAAGGGAATCATTTGGGAACAAGCCAAATTCTAAATGATGTTCTCTATGAGCCCTGCTGAACAACGTTATCTTGGAAATCCTGGGTCCTAGGCCTCTTCATTCTCCCAATATAGAGCCCCCATAAACCAAACGTAACTTGGACATTTCTCTAAAAGCAAGGCTGGTTCATCCCATTCAGATTCTTAATCACCACAACCACCACCAATATTTGGAAATAAAAAATATTTATTCAATTCTTTGTAAATATTATTGTGAACAGTCAAAACTACCCACAACTACTCTGTAGGTTGGAACATATTCAAACAAAACTGACCATAGGGTGATCATCACGTGTGGGGAGTTTTGGTTTTTTTTTTTTTTTTTTGAGACGGAGTGTCACTCTGTCGCCCAGGCTGGAGTGCAGTGGCGCCATCTCGGCTCACTGCAAGCTCCGCCTCCCGGGTTCACGCCATTCTCCTACCTCAGCCTCCCGAGTAGCTGGGACTACAGGCGCTGCCACCACGCCCGGCTAATTTTTTGTATTTTTGGTAGAGACGGGGTTTCACCGTGTTAGCCAGGATGGTCTCAATCTCCTGACCTCGTCATCTGCCCGCCTCCGCCTCCCAAAGTGCTGGGATTACAGGCGTGAGCCACCGTGCCCGGCCAGGTGTGGGGAGTTTTAAAGTCATGGCAAAAGGGAAACTGCTAGTCACACACAACAGGAATACTGAAAATCAAGAAAACTGATCAAATTACACATTGGTACAGGGGGAAGAAGTGTCAATCTGGAGCTGTGGAATCACCGGGAGTCAGTACTGGATAGCCGGGGATAAAATAAGTTATGTAAGCCAGGTACAATGGCATACACCTGTAGTTTCATCTACTAGGAAGACCGAGGCAGGAGGATCGCTTGAGCCCGGGAGTTCTGGGCTGTAATGTGCTACATACAAATGGGGTGTCCACACTAAGTTAGGCATCAACATGGTGACCTCCCAGGAGTGGGAGACCACCAGGTTGCCTAAGGAGGAGTGAACCACTCAGGTTGGAAATGAAGCAGATCAAAACTCCCGTTCTGATCGGTAGTGGGATCATGCCTGTGAATAGGCAACTCTAGCCTGGGCAACACAGTGAGACCCCATCTCTTAAAAATAATTAAATAAGAAAACAAAATGAGTTATAAATCAACTTTTAACAACTATTCCTGCATCAAAGCATATTTCCTATATGCATTCTGATATAATCAATAATAGAGATCACTTATTTTTAGTTCTTTTTTTATAACAAGGCTTAATTTAGAAAACTCAGAATACAGATAGGCACAAAGAAAAGTAAATACATGTATTTTAACTACCTATAATCCCACTACCCAGAAATAACACTACTGACATTTTACCATATACGTGGTTCTCCCTGTGTGTCTGCATCCACAGATTCAACCGTGAATGGAAAATACTCTAAAACAAAACAATTTAAAAAACACAATAAAAAACATTTTAAAAATTACATATAACAACTATTGACATAGCATTTATATTGTATTAGATGTTGTAAGTCATCTAGAATTGATTTAAAGTATCTCAGAGAATGTGCATAGGTTATATGTAAATATTACACCATTTTATATAAGGGACATGAGCATCCCTGGATTTTGGTTTGGTGTCCTGGAACCAATGTCCTGTGATAGGTAGGAATGATTGTATAGTCTTTGAGACACACAAACATATACACGACCAGAAAGAAATATATGCTTGGTGTTTTTTAAATGTATCTTAAAATGGTTTTGTATTTTTCTTTAAATAATATAGTAAATAATTACTTAATATATTAAAAGCTTTTTTCCATGTACAAATATATAGTCATGTGCTGCATAATGACATTTCAGTCAATGACAAACTGCAGATATGGAGGTGGTCCCATAAGATTATAATGAAGCTGGAAAATTCCTATTGCCTAGTGATGTCATCGTGCAATGCATGACTCACATGTTTGTGGTGATGCTGGTATAAACAAATCCACTGCAGTCCCAGTCATATAAAAGTACAGTGCATATGATTATGTACACTACATATTTGATCATAACAAATGATTATCTTACTGATGTATGTGTTTACTATACTTTTAATCATTATCTTAGAGTATACTCCTTCTACCTCCAAAAAAAAGTTAACTGTAAATAGTCTCAGGCAGGTCCATCAAGAGGTATTACAGAAGGCATTGATATTATAGGAAATGACAGCTCCACGAGTATTGTTGCCCCTGACGATCCTGCAGTGAGACAAGATGTGGAGGTAGAAGCCAGTGATATTAATGATCCTGACCCTGTGTAGGCCTAGGCTAATGTGTACGTTAGTGTCATAGTTTTTGAACAAAAAATTATAATAAGTAAAAACATTAAAAATTTAAAAATAGAAAAAAGCTTACAGAATGAGGTTATAAAGAAAATATTTTTTGTATAGCTGAACTATGTGTTTGTGTTTTAAGCTGTTATTACAAAAAAATAAAATGCTAAAAAATTTAATTCATAAAATAAAAAAAGTAAGCTAGGGTTAATTTATTATTGAAGAAAGAAAATTTTTTAAAATAAATTTAGCATAACCTAAATGTAGACTTCTTAAGTCTACAGTAGTATAATGTCCTAGGCCTTCATATTTACTCACCACTCACTCACTGACACTGAGAGCAACGTCTAGTCCTGCAAGCTCCATTCATGGGAAGTGTCCTATACAGGCATACCATTTTAAATATATATACATATATATATTTTGTTTATATATACATTATTTTGTTTATATATATATAAACTGTATTTTTACTGTACCTTGTCTATGTTTAGATATGGCTAGATACACAATCACAATACCATCATGTTGCAATTGCCTACAGTATTCAGTACAGTAACATGCTGTACAGGTTTGTAGCCTAGGTGAAATAGGCTATACCATATAGTCTAGGTGGGTAGTAGGCTATATTATCTAGATCTGGGTAAGTACAATCTATAAAGTCCTCAGAACAAAATCACCTAACAAAGCATTTCTCAGAGCATGTCCCTATTAAGTGGCATATGACTGTAATTATGTTTGGACTGCATTTTCTGATAAGGACTTATAGAGTTCTAACTTTACTTTTTCCCAAGTGATTAGACCATTATGTTAAACTAGTCATTGTACAAAATAACTTTTCCTCATTGATTTGAGTGTAATTTTTAGCTTATAATAAATTATAACAAACAGTTGGGTATATTTCTGAGCTTTCCACTCAATTCATTTATCTACCTATTCCTGGTTCCATATGTACCATATTTTAATTACTATAGCTTTAAAAAAATGTTTTGCTATCTGGAGGTAAGACCCTATGCAGAATTATTTCCCTAAAAATGTATAGGCTATTTTATCAGATGATCAAGTTTTTAAAAAATCTTGTGTTTAAAAACTCGGGAAGTTAAAAAATTTATTTCCACACTTCTCTTTGCATAGAAAAACTGAATTCTGATTTATTTAAACACCCATACTTTGAATTTCCATTACTAAGCTAATTATTATAATTATTGTTATTATTGTTTTTGAGGCAGGGTCTTGCTGCTGCCCAGGCTGGAGTGCAGTGATCTGATCTTGACTCATTGCAGCCTTGATCTCCTGGGCTCAAGTGATCCTCCCACCTCAGCCTCCTGAGTTTGGCTAATTATTAACTGGTACAATAAGCCCCTGATTATTACATCAACAGTGTCAGTGTCCAACAATAAAAAGCACACAGATACACCATTTTAGAGAAGTCTGGATGAAGTTGCAAAAATCAACAAAAAGAAAATAATTCTCAGAGGTGGAAATTATTTGTCATACACCCTTCCATATTAAAGAAGAACTGCTAGGGCTTAACAGCATAAGCAAGACTTGATGATGTGAAGAGAGAAACAAAATCAAAATAATAATGGTAAAGTGTCAATCTTCATGGTTTATCTTCTGCAACTTTCTATGTAATGTCATCAGCAACATCAGTAGCAACAGCATCAAAACACTTATTAGGCATCTATATAACTTCAAATTATACAGGGATAACTACTGCTTGAATGAATTTGACAGCATAATTGTTGCCTTTTAGGGAACATTCATATGTGCTCATGTCACAACATATGAAGGGCTTAAAGACACAAAGATTGTCTTCAACAAGAAAAACATAATTTTTGGCAACTTCCAGGACACATCATTTCTTTCCATCATTGGCAAGACCTTGGCTGGAATTCTTTTGGATCAGCTACTACTCAATGATGGCAACTGTGCTTCTAGAATAACTGTGGCTTTAAACCACAGGGCAACTGACATAATCTTTGCTCTATGTCAAAAATAAGAAAAATAACAAAAACAGTCTGAACAGAACTAAATTTATTGACTGCACTGAAATTTTAATGTTACTTGCAGACCTTAACTATAAATTACTACCTAGCTTTTTGTTCCTATGATTTGTCAGTATCTAAGAAGATGATGGAACCATACACATTAGTCAATTAATCAACAGTCATTTAAACATCTACTATACAACCAGCACTATAGAGACTATAGTTATTTGTATGATTATCTACTTAATGACTGCTCTTCCATTAGAATACAAGCTCCATACAGAAAGGCCTGAGGCTATCGTGTCTATCCCTGAATTCCCAGTGCCTAGCAGAGTGCCTGGTATATATTATTAGAGGCAAAACAAACATCTGTTGAGCAAATAAAGGTACAGTATAAGAGAATTACAAGACACAATTCCTTACATTTCCCCACTGTGGATACAAAACATAAAACGATTATATCTTATTATCTAGCTCAATGTTCAGAGTTCCTACTGTTTGGAGCAGTGCTGTATAATAGAACTTTCTGTAATGATGAAAATGTTCTATATCTACACTGTTCAATATGGTAGCTACTAGCCACATGCAGCACTGGAGCACTTGAAATGTGGCTAGCGCAACTACTCTATGCTACCCCATTCTCATCTTTTTCTACAAAGCCTCAGTAATTTTTTATTAAAAATTCAGTTAAAAATGTCTAGAGTTTCAAGTAGAGAATGGGGCCCTAACTTAGGTTTTGCCATTAAAATGTCCCTTTTCCCCACTACCCCCAAAATATACACAAATAAAAGATATTCAGTAAAGATGGTCAATAGGTTGCTTGCATGGAAATTCCACTTCTCTAAATTGTAGTTAAAGAAGGGCAGAAGAGAGTTTAGCCATCTTTGGCTATCTAGAAAACTAATAGCATTTGAAGTACACAACATTAAAAGATAGGATTATAAACTGAATCATTAATAATACAAATAAATCCATAGAAATATCTCCATAATAGTGTCAGACAAGCAGGCCACACTGCATCCCAAGCAGTGCTATATAGCTAACTGGACTGTTACATTGCAGAACATTCATTCAATTATTCAATACTTTTTTTTTTTTTTTTTTTTGAAGACACAGTCTTGCTCTGTCACCCAGGCTGGAGTGCAATGGCCTGATCTCGACTCACTGCAACCTCTGCCTCCTGGATTCTAGCGATCTTCCTGCCTCAGCCTACCGAGTAGCTGGGACTACAGGCACATGCCACCATGACTGGCTGATTTTGGTCTCTTTAGTAGAAATGGGGTTTCACCCTGCTGGCCATACTGGTCTTGAACTCCTGACCTCAGGTGATCCACCTGCCTCGGCCTCTCAAAGTGCTGGGATTACAGGCATGAGCCACTGTGCCCAGTCCAATACATATTTATTGAATGCTTACTGTGTGCTAAATACTGTTTAAAGCACTAAAGGTATAGAAATGAACAAACTGATATTAATACAATTCCTGTCCTCATGGCACTTACATTTTGGTGGAGACAGCCAATGAACCAAGAAATAAGTAAAATATATAGCACACAGGGGGATAAAAGTTATATGGATAAGTAAAAATCAATTGTTGGGGAGCAGGATATAGTGAGGGAAAGGGCTGGCCAAGCAAGGCCTCACTGAAAAAATGACATTTGAGACAAGACTTGGAGGTTAAGAGGAAGGCCAGGCAGATATCTGAGGAAAGAGAGCTTCAGGCAAGGAAACAGCAAGTTCAAGGAATTTGCATGTTCAGGCAACAGCAAATATGCCAATGTGCCTGGGGCTGAGTAAGTAAGTATAGGAATGTTAAAGAAGAGATTAGAGATGGAAAGAGGGTACCAGATCAAGGAGAGGCTTGGAGATTACTGTATAAGGATGTTAAATATAATCCTAAGAATAATGTGAAACCTGTTGAAGGTTTTTAATGAACAAATGAAGTGATCTGATTTGCTTTGTCAAAGGTCTACTCTGGATGCTAAATTTAAAAGAAACTGTTGGTGGTGGATGGCAAAGGTGGTGAGGGAATAAATGGAATAAAACAGAAAAAAATCCCCTGCCCTCAGCTTACATTCTAATTTTACATTTCAATGACCTGAAGCAGATACTGAATCTTACAAAGGCTTTTCTTAATTCAGTTAGTTATAAAATTACATACAACTCGTTAACAGCTAATCTCAACAGATACCTGCAACGACAGCAAACAGTAGATAAGCAGGTGCTTCTGGTGGATATACACCAAGTTCATTCTGCATTGAGCAAGGTGAGAAACAGAAGAGGCACACTAACTGGTTCTACTTACTTAAATCTCTAAAGAAGGGTGGATGTCTCCATAATCTGTCCAAGCAATTCATGCGCCATTTCAAAGGTCTTGAGACTAATAAACCACTCTATCAACAAAAGGAAGTCATATTAACACAAGGCTATAAAGATTCATGATTTCTCCTCTGTGATTCACATGTCACACAGAAGCCTCTGGTTTTCCCAAAAACGTTAATAGAAATTCCACAGCAATTATTTTATTTTTATTTATTTTTTTTGAGACAGGGTCTTGATCTGCTGCCAAGGCTGGAATGCATTAGTGTAATCATGGCTCACTACAGCCTCAACCTCCTGGGCTCAAGTGATCCTCCCAGATCAGCCTCCCAAGTAGCTGGGACCACAGGTGCACACCAATAGGCCTGCCTTTTTTTTTTTTTTTTCAACTTTTTGTAAAGATGGGGCCTCACTTTATTGCCCAGGCTGGCCTTGAACTCCTGGACTGAAGTGATCCTCCAGCCTCAGCCTCCCAAAGTGCTGGGACTATAAACATGAGCCCCTGCACCTGGCCCTGAAGCAATTACTATTATTATTACTAATTGAGACAGGGTCTTGCTCTGTTGCACAGGCTGGAGTGCAGTGACACAATCATGTCTTACCGCAGTCTTGACCTCCTGAGCTCAAGCGATCCTTCTGCCTCAGCTTCCTAAGTAGCTGGGACCACAGGCATGTGCCACCATATCTGGCTTTTTTTTTTTTTCTTTTTCTTTCTTTCTTTTTTTTTTTTTTTTTTGGTAGAGATAGGGTCTCACCATGTTGCTGAAGCTGGTCTCAAACTCCTGGGCTCAAGCAATTCTCCTGCCTCAGCCTCCCAAAGTCTTGGGATTACAGGTGTGAGCCACCACACCGAGCCTAGAGCAATTATTTTAAAACAACAGTAGCATCATTCAGAAAGGCCACATCTGGAGCGGTTAAGAGCACAGACTTCTGGAGCAGAGTGTCTGGGTTTCAATCTCACCACCACTTACTAGGTATACGACCTTCAGCAAGAGACAGTCTCTACTCATAGGATTGTTGTGAGGATTAAATTGGCTAAGGCATGACATGTGCTTGGGACGAAGCTTGGCACATAGGAAATGTTCAGTAGGCATTGCTTAACAGTGTAATGATATTTATTGAATACTTATGTCATAGAAACTACTGGGTACTTACATATCAATCCTCACAACAATCTTTGGAAATAGGTACTATTGATATCTGTGCTTTGCAGGAGAGCAAGTAGGCACAGAGAGCTTAAACAGCATGGTCATGTGCAGATAATACTACTTTGCCTCTTATATACTAGAGTTGATAGTGTTTATACTTCTGGCAGGCCAAAAAATGGCCCCCAAAAGTATTCACACTGAATCCCTGGAAGCTGTGAATGCTATCTTTTAAAAAATATTTTATTATTTTTATAATTTCAACTTTTTAGATTCAGGGTGTACATGTGCAGATTACTTGAGTCACCCAAGTACTGAGCATAGTACCCAACAATTTTTCAGCCTCTACCCCCTGCCTTCCTTGCTCCCTCCCCTAGTAGTCCCGAGTCTACTGTTAGCACCTTTATGTCCACAAGTACCTGTTTTACTCCCACTTATAAGTGAGAACATGTGGTATTTTGTTTTGTTCCTGTGTTAATTTGCTTAGGATAATGGCTTCCAGCTGTTTCCATGTTGCTAAAAAGGACATAATTTTTTTTCTATGGGTGCATAGTATTCCATGGTGTATAGTACCCCATTCTCTTTTTCTAATCTGCTTTTGATGGGCACCTAGATGACTCCATGTCTTTACTATTATGAATAGCATTGTGATGAACATATGAGTACATATGTCTTTTTAGTAGAGCAACTTACTTTCTTTTGGATGCATACCAGTAATAGGATTGCTAGGTCAAATGGTAGTTCTGTTTCAAGTTCTTTGAGAAATCTGCAAACTGCTTTCCACAGGGGCTAAACTAATTTACATTCCCACCAACGGTGTATAAGCATTCCCTTTTCTCTACAGCCTTGCCGGCATCTGTTGATTTTTGACTTTTTAATAATACCCATTGTAACTGCTATAAGAAGGCATCTCATTGTGGTTTTGATTTGCATTTCTCTAGTGATGCTGAACATTTTTAAATGTTTGTTGGCTGCTTGTATGTCTTCTTTTGAGAAGTGTCTATTCATGTATTTTCTCCATTTTTTAATGGGGCTATTTGTTTTTTGCTTGTTCAACTGTTTGTTTCTTATATATTCTGGATGTTAGACCTTTGTTGGATGCATAGTTTGTGAATATTTTCTCTCATTCTGTAGGTTGTCTTTTTATTCTGTTGATAGTTTATTTTGCTGTGCAGAAGCTCTTTAGTTTATGCAGGTCCCACTTATCAATTTTTGGTTTTGTTGCAATTGCTTTTGAGGACTTAGTAATACGTTCTCTCCTAAGACCAATCTCCAGAAAGATGTTTCCTAGGTTTTCTTCTAGAATTCTTATAATTTGGGGTCTTACACTTTAATCCCTCTTGGGTTAATTTTTGTATATGGTGAAATATAGAGGTCTGGTTTCATTCTTTTGCAATGTGACTAGCCAGCTATCCCAGAACCATTTATAGAATAGGGAGTCATTTCCCCATTGACTATTTTTGTCAACTTTGATGAAGGTCAGGTGGCTGTAGGTGCGCAGCTTTATTTCTGGGTTCTCTGTTCTGTTCCACTGGTCTATGTGTTTCTGTTTTTGCACCAGTGCCATGCTGTTTTGTTTACTGTAGCCTTATAGTATAGTTTGAAGTCAGGTAATTTGATGCTTCCAGCTTTGTTTTTTTGCTTAGGATTGCTTTGGCTATTTGGGCTTTCTGTTGTTGTTGTTCCATATAAATTTTAGAATAGTCTTTTCCAGTTTTGTGAAAAATGATATTGATAGCTTGATAGGAATAGCATTGGACTTGTAGATCGCTTTGGACAGTATGGCTATTTTAATGATATTGATTCTTCCAATCTGTGAGTGTAGAATAGTTTTCCATTTGTTTGTTTCCATCTGGGATTTCTTTCAGCAGTGTTTTGTAGTTCTTCTTGGGGAGATCTTTTACCTCTTTGGTTATTTGTATCCTAGGCGTGTGTGTGTGTCCACGTGTATTGTAAACGGAATTGCATTCTTGATTTAGCTTTCAGCTTGAATGTTATTGGTGTATAGAAATGCTACGAACTTCTGTATGTTAATTTTGTATCCTCATACTTTACTGAAGCTGCTTATGAGTTTCAGGAGCCTTTTGGCAGAGTCTTTAGTTTCCTAAGTATCGAGTTATATCATCAGTGAAGACAGTTTGACTTTTTCTCCTATTCTCATGCCTTTTATTTCTTTCTCTTGCCTGATTGCTCTGGCAAGGACTTCCAGTACTGTTTTGAACAGGAGTGGTGAGAGTGGGCATCCTTGTCTTATTCCAATCTCAAGGGGAATGATTCCAGTTATTGTCCATTCAGTATGATGTTGTCTGTAGGTTTGTCAGAGATGGCGCTTATTTTTTGAGGTATGTATCTTCAATGCCTAGTTTTTTGAGGGTTTTTATCATGAAGGGATGTTGGATTTTACTGAAAGCTTTTCCTGTGTCTATTGAGATGATCATATGGTTTTTGTTCTTAATTCTGCATATGTGGTGAATCATATTTATTGATTTTCATATGTTGAACCAACCTGCATCTCAGAAATGAAACTTACTTGATCACGGTGAAGCAACTTTTGGATGTGCTGCTGGATTTGGTTTGCTACTATTACGTTGAGGAGGTTTGCATCTGTGTTCATCAGGCATATTGTCCTGTAGTTTTCTTTATTCATTTTGAATGTTACCCCTAAAAGAGTCTTGGCAGATGTGACTAAGAATCTTGAGATGAGGAGATAATCCTGGTGGGCCCTAAATGCCATCACATGAATCCTTATAAGAGAGAGGCAGAGGAATATTAGGAACAGACACAAAGAGGAGAAGGTCATTGAAGACAGAGCAGAGGATGCTACCACAAGGCAGTGAATGCCAACAGTCACCAGAAGCTGGAAGAGGCAAGGAAGGGCTCTCCCCTAGAGTCTCTGGAGGAAACACAGTCCTGTCCATGCATTGATTTTGGGCTTTTGTTGCCTTAAGCCATCAAGTTTGTGGTAATTTGTCACAGCAGACCTAGGTAATAAGTAAATACTCTATCATATTCTAGAACCTATCATAGTTTCTACCATCTGTTCTCTTAATGAAAAAATAATTCATACATTTATTACATGTTTATTGAAAGGCTACTATGTGCCAGACTCTGTTCTTGATACTCTGTTCTTGATACCATCTCCCTCACTGGCATTAGAGGAAATGGACAATAAGCGTGTAAACAAGTAAGATAATTTTAGACAGAAGCACAGTGAAGAAAATAAAGGAGTGAAAGGAATAGGGAAAGAATGAGTGGGAAGGGGGCTCCTTTAGCTCATAGGGTCAAGGAAGCACTCTCAGAAACCATGATATTTGAGCTGAGCATCACAATAATGAGTGATAAATGCTCAGATAAATAACAGGAGAAAGATGCTCCTGACAAAGAGAATAGCAGGGAAAAAGTCTTGAGTCAGAAATGATCTTGGCATATCATAAAAACAGAAGGCCAATATCACTAGAGAGTGACGAAAGAGGGACAGAGTAGCAAGAAATAAATTTAGCAAGGAATGCATGGTCCAGGCCATGTAGGACATTTGTATCAATTATCTATTGCTATAGTAATACGGTGTAACAAACACATGCAAAACTTCAGAGGGTATACAACAATAAATGTTTATGTCTTATGCTTTTTGGGTCAGTTGGGCATCTGCTAGGCAGCTCTACTGACCTCAAGTGGACTTTCTCCAGTGTCTGGTGCTTGAATGGATGTGTGCTGATCGAGGATAGCCTCAGCTATGGCAATTAGGGTAGCATGGCTCTCCTCCATGTGGCTCTCTCCAGCAGGCTAGCATGGGAATGTTTTCATGGTGGTGGCAGAGGCTCAAGAGGGAATTCCCAATGTGCAAGACCATTTCAAGCCTCTGCTTGCATGATATCTGATAATATCTCATTAGTTAAAGCAAATCACATGCCTGAAACCAGAGTCAAACAGTGGGCAGGTTACCCCACCCACAGTGGGAAGGCATGCCAAAGTTACATGGCATGAATATAGAGAACAATGAAAAAGTGAAACCATGAAGGCAAGCTTATGCAGATATTTAGGGCCTTGATAAATTAATAAATATAAGAAATAATTATATTTAAACAGGATGATAATGTATTACACATGTTGGAGTTCAGACAAGAGGATTTGGCTGTAGTACTCAGAGAAAGCTGCAAAAGGAAGGTCTTGAAGGATATTTTAGATATAGATAGGTGGAGGGACAAGATGAGGGTATTTTAAGAGCAGGGAATATCATAAACAAAGTTATGATGGCAAAAAAGGACTATAAATACATAGAATGAAAAGAATGGCATGTATATCATTATCAAGACACTTTCATCTGATCCAATCTCTATCACAAACAGAAGAAAATGAAGCAGAACAAATGAATCACATGTTCCTGCTACATAGTAAAACCACTACATTTCAAAATGTTTTCAGTCTAGAGTTCTCAATATAAGTAGAAATGTCTGAGGGTTAAAGACATCCATGAGTACAAACATAAATTCCTAACATGCGTTACAATGAAGACTCAATACACTACTTACCATAATGGTGAAGAAACCTGAAATTATGAATCAATGTATACAAAATAACAAGCTTTGTTGGTAACCCAATGTTGAAAGCTATCATCAGATTGTTATTCTCGAAGCATACTATCAGATGACTCCAAAAGTACTCAGAATCAAAACAATATCCAAGAATCATCTTTACAAGGTAACTGAAAAATTTAGCCATGAACATCATTTCAAGCATGTTCACATAACTTTTTTTTTAAAATTGAGATGGAATCTTGCTCTGTCGCCCAGGCTAGAGTGCAGTGGTGCATTCTCAGCTCACTGCAACCTCCACTGTCCGCATTCAAGAGATTCTTGTGCCTCAGCCTCCCGAGTAGCTGGGACTACAGGCACATGCCACCACACCCGGCTAATTTTTTTTTTTTTTTACTTTTAGTAGAGACGGGGTTTCACCATATTGGCCAGGTTGGTCTTTAACTCCTGACCTCAGATGATCCATCCTCTTCAGCCTCCCAAAGTGCTGGGATTACAGGTGTGAGCCACCACGCCTGGCCTTACATAACTCTTAATGTTACTTATATCTTGATTTGTGACAAAAAGATGTTAAGGCAATTTTCAAGATATTAGTCTACAGCTCTAAAAATTGGTGATGTGTAATTCACTACAACTGGTTTCTTCATTTCACTTTTAAAATAATTCTGTCTGGATGACACTAAGAGCAACATACCATCCAGTAACGAGATCCAGGGAAGCAGCTAGTCCACTAGCACTCATAGACAGAGATGAATTCAAATGTGCATATAATTAACCAAAAAGAGGAAACTATATCCATAATTCAAATCCACATTGTTGCAAAATAAATATTTAAATCAATTCATCCATGTTTACCAGCTGTAACAGTGGAACAAAGCTTGAGGATATCCACGTTCCTACTCAACTGGTCTCACAGTTACTGGACTAATTACAGTGGAGCATCATAAACTCTCCCTGTGTCTCCCATCCCACTATCTCACAAACCAACTGCATTGAGCATGGTGAGAAGATACCTTACCCACTCCAATTCTTGGAGCAAAACAAGAGCTTAACCATCTTCACCACTCTCAGCTGGCCCCCATATCTCGCGTCTCTAAGTACTCCCTACAAGCCCACATGCTAGAAGCCTTGGATCTCTCTTCTGAGCCTTCAAATTAAAAACAAACAAACAAAAAAACTCAAGTTGACTCTTCTCAAAGAAAGAAAAAAAAAACTGGAGGTCAGCTTACCAACCAAATTCAAACTGTCTCAGAAGGATAACCTCCTAATTTTATTGCTGAATTCTGAGTGGCCTAAACGCCTACCAGGAGCTACCCTTCCCTGCCAACTACATCAACTCCACACACACACACACACACACACACACACACACACACACACACACACACACACACCCCTTCTAAGGGAGTATCAGGACTAATTCCCTTGCTAGCCAAATTACCACACCTTGTTCTCTCTTACCCTTGCTCTCCATCCAGATATGAGCCCCTCTAGATATCTATCCTCCCACACTTTCATCTCTAAACAGCACTGTGTTTCTTCTCTCTTCTCTCTCCAATCTTTGTACTATACCTTCTGAATAACAAATACCCTTATAGCGTTCTCCACTTCACTGATCCCATTACCACCACACATACTTAAGAGTTGGGAAGGAGGATGAATGTCTATTTTATTCCATACTGTTTACAGCATGTAAATCCTTTTGTTACTTGAGTCCCACAAATTCAGCATAGCCACTTCTTTTCATTATCATGCTACAATATCTTCCATCTTTAAATAGCAATAGCCAACTCTCTTCCATCTACAATCTAATTTTTCTGCATTCTTCAGTGTAAATCGGTGACATACTATTTATATTCACTGTTTCCATTTGTTCTCTTTCCATTCTTATTAAATTCTCTCCTATCAAGGTTGAATCTCTACCAGTGTCATTGAAACTGCTTCATTAAGGTCAGCAATGACTATCACATAGCCAAATCAAAGATAAATTCTCAGTTCTCATCTTACTCAACCAGTAGCATTCAGCACAGCCAATCATTGTGCTTTTCTATATTTGAGATGATCATGTTTTTTTCTCCTGTATTCATTCACAGTGGTGAATTTTACCGATTTTTTTCTGAAAGTTCAATTTTACATTCCTGAAATAAACCTCACCTGGTCATGAAATTTTACCTTTTTCATAACTGGATTCTATTTGATAACATTTTGTTTAGGATTTTTACATCCATGTTCATTAGAAATATTGGCCTATAATTTTCCCTTCTTGTAATATCATTATCAGGTCTTGGTACCAAATTTATGCTAGACTCATAAAAAGAGTTGGGAAGTGTCCGTCAGAAGTCAATCACAGAAGCAGAACAACACACATACATATTCACATATACAGAAATATATACACAATTTGTTACATAAATTTGTCTCATGCAATTGTGAAAGCTAATTAAGCAATATTAAGCAGATCATTCCATCTAATGCTGGAGTCCACAGGGCAGGCTGCCAGGAAGGAAAGATGGATGTAAAGTAGGGAAGAAGAAGAACATACTGGAATTCACCAGCATGAGCTGAAACCCATGAGGATAGACTGAAACTCATATCATATCTTGCTGCATCTGACCTCAATGGTATGGATGTCCTCAGGACAGCTAGTCTCCTTTGTCACAGAACTGCACACACGTGTCCCAGGAGTCAGAGAAACTGAAAGTGGATCCAGCGAAAGTGGAGCAGTCGCAGGTCTGACTGCTGCAGAGCCAACGACATGAGCCAGCAGATAAGCGACATCATGTGTGAACCGTACGTGACATCTGCTTCACTTCTGCTCTCCAATCTTATACAAGAATGTCTCATGTGGCCCACTCCAATTGGAAACATAGATAAAGAGAAGAAAATTCTGGGGTTGGGGGGCATTTCTGGGGTGGGAGGAATATATATGTAATATATATAACTCTTACAACTCAGTAATAAAAAGAAACATCCCTCGCCCAACAAAATGAACAAAAGATTTAAATAGACACTTCACAAAAGAAAATATATGAATAGCTAACAAGCACATGAAAAAGTGCTCAACATCATTAGTTATTAGGAAAATGTAATTAAAACACGGTATCACTACTCATCTACCAGAATGGCTAAAATTAAGACTGACAACATCAAATGCTGGTGAGGATGTGGAGCAACCAAAGCTCTAATACAGTCTTTGTTGAAGTATAAAATGGTACAATCACTTTGGAAAATAATCTAACAATTTCTTACAAAATTAAAGATACATCTATCTTATATCCTTGCAATTCCATTCCTATATATTTACCCAAGAGAAATAAAAACACATGTCCACAAAAAAACTTGTGCAAGAATGTAGATAGTGTTATTCGTAATAGCCAAAAACTGGATACAATTCAAGAGTCCATTAACAGGAAAAGAGACAAGTCAATTGTAGTATATTTATACAACGGTAATAAAAAAGGAAGGAACTACTGCTTCTTACAACATTAAAGATGAATGTCAAACATGCTGAGTGAAAGAGGCCTTCCATAAAAGACGTCATACTGTATATTTCCAAAATAGGCAAAACTAATTCACAGCAGAAGAAATTAGAACAGTGATTGTCTAAGAGCAGAGTTGGAATGACGGGTGGGAGTGGGGAAAATGGTGGTACATGTAAACTCTAACAAGGTAAGACATAACTTTCTGGGGTGATGGCAATGTCCTGTATCTTGAAAGGACTTTGGGTTTCATAAGCAAACACATTTGTCAAAAATTAGCAAATACGCACTTATAGTTTATGCATTTTACTTTCCATAAATTTTACTTCAAAAAAAAGCTGTAAACAACTATTAAATTCCAGTTAATGATATGTATGTTGAAGTATTTCATGAAAAGCATACTGATATATGCAATATCCTTTGAAATGCATTAAAAGAATAAGATGATTAATAAAGGGATGAAGGGATAGAAGTAAAACGTTAATGGTAAACGCTAGGTGAAAGTGTATGGGTTGTTTACTATAGAAATCTGAGAAGGAATTTTAAGTTTTCTTATATCTTTTGATAATTTATATAAGTGAGCAATCTTGGCTTTTACACTCATACAATTAGCCACTAAGAAATTGATGATTCTCAGTAAGCCAATGGCCAATTGCCATTTAATTTACTGGCGACACATAGCAAAGATGTGTTAATTGGAACAAAGAGAACTTTAATAAAGTGACTTGCAAATATACAGTGTTAGCAGTAGTTCAACAGAAAATGAAGATCATATTTTATATAAGCCTTTTGCCTTTGTAAGGTTTACTGAACCACCCAAGCCCATCTGGCAATAGTTTTACTTCTCCAAAGTTCCCTTCTACTACTTGGGGACGTTCCATTTTCAGCATCAATGAAAAAGAAGTCTACTATGCTCCACTGCACATCACAGTAACCAAAGTTTTTTTTTTTTAAAGTTATCATTAAAAAAATTGGAAACTATCTCCATAATTAAATGGTTATGGCAAAACCTCATAATGCTCAGAGGCTATGACAGTTTAAACAAAATAAAACATTAACTTCTCTAAACCGTCAAAATCATTTGGATTTGGTCCCAATTTTGAGTGAAGATCAGCCAAGCCAATTCATCCAGTGGAAATTTAAAACAAAGTACATAATTATTAATATTTATTACCCTCCCACAACAGCATCTAAGAAAAAAGATTTCCATTAACAAGGACTTTTTTTTTTTTTTTTTTCTTCTTCCAGACAGAGTCTCGCTCTGTCGCCTGGGCTGGAGTGCAATGGCACCATGTTTGGTTCACTGCAACCTCCGTCTCCTGGGTTCAAGCAATTCTCCTGCCTCAGCCTCTCCAGTAGCTGGAATTACAGGCACCCACCACCATGCCCAGCTAATTTTTATATTTTTAGTAGAGATGGGGTTTCACCATGTTGGCCAGGCTGGTCACAAACTCCTGACCTCAGGTGATCCACCCACCTCGGCCTCCCAAGGTGCTGGGGTTACAGGCGTGAGCCACCGTGCCCAGCCTAACAAGGACTTTTATAGATTAAACAGGCACATCCAAACCAGGTTCAAACCAAGGGAAACAAAGTAGGGCACAACTAACAACATTAAAAAAGATAAGGAAGCTCTAAGATCAAAGAAGTCAAGGGATGTCAGAGTCCTTTGTTTATAATTATAATCACAAAATATTTACTGAGAAAGATCTTAATAGTCCCCGAGAAAATCAGCAGTTAAGTCTACCTCAGATAAAAAGTACTTAAGTGAAACGGACAAATTATACAATAATGTAAATTCCTAAAACAAACTAAAAAAGAAAGAGAAGCTAAATGTTACTACAGCTACTGAAGAAAGTACATCAATTCTTAACAACAGAAATCCTACCAAGAAAACACCAAACCCAAAGTCTAACAAGAGAGAAAAGAAAGAAGGATAAATCTTGCCCTCAATGTAAGAAATTGGTACAAACTTAATATCAAACCAAAGTCAATATAAAAAAGGAAAATTACAAATCAATCCTACTCATAATAAATGTAAAATGTACTAAATCAAATATTGCCAAATTGAATCCGATAATTTAAAGGTTTCTTCATGAACACATGGTTAGTTTAACATTAGAAAAATCTGTTAATATTTCCAAAGACTGAAGGAGAAAATGATCTGGTCATCTCAATATATGCAAAAAAAGCATTCAATAATATTCAACAACAATTCATGATAAAAACTATTAGTAAGCCAGAAACAAAAGAGAACATCCTGTACTTTACAGCGAGTATCTATAAGAAACCTACAGCAAACATTACGCTCAGTGGTGAAGCATTAAAATCATTATCTGTAAAATCAGTAACACTGTAAAGATATCTCTTCTCTCCATTTTCAGTATTTACTGGAGGCTTTGGCCAGTGTATATGAACACATGAACAGACATGTATACACAATATAGATGAAGTTAGGAGAAAGAGATAAAATGCCATTATTTTATCATTTATATCAATTGTCTTCATACAAAATCCCAAAGAATCTATACATTTATAAACAATTAAAAAGAAAAAAAATAAGTTTAGAAAGTTTTTTCTGTTATCAAATTACTATGCACAAGCCAAATGCACATGCACATACCAGCAATAATGTTAGAAAGATCATTTCAAAATACAATTTATAATAACCAAAAATAAGAAATTCAATTAAATTATAAAGAATTATAATTCTCTCAACAAAGGTATGCAAGACCTTTATGAAGAAAAGAAAATGTCATTAAAAGATTAAAGAAGAAAAAAGATTAAAGAAGATCTAAGCAAATACAGAAAAATGTCATGCTCATAGATAATAAATTACCTTCAGGATATCAGTTCTTCTCCAAAATTAATCTATAAATCTATAAAACCAATGTGATTATAAGTTGAGCATCCCAAATCTGAAAAACCAAAATCCAAAAATGCTCCAAAATCTGAAACTTGTTAAGCATTAACAATATGCTGGCCGGGCGCGGTGGCTCACGCCTGTAATCCCAGC
The DNA here is from genome assembly GCF_029289425.2 of Pan paniscus. Classification (NCBI taxonomy): domain Eukaryota; kingdom Metazoa; phylum Chordata; class Mammalia; order Primates; family Hominidae; genus Pan; species Pan paniscus. Next base: position 110,273,346 of record NC_073259.2, on the reverse strand, counting down.
ACTTTGGGAGGCCGAGGCGGGCGGATCACGAGGTCAGGAGATCGAGACCATCCTGGCTAATACGGTGAAACCCCGTCTCTACTAAAAATACAAAAAATTAGCCGGGCGTGGTAGCGGGCGCCTGTAGTCCCAGCTACTCGGGAGGCTGAGGCAGGAGAATGGCGTGAACCCGGGAGGCGGAGCTTGCAGTGAGCCGAGATGGCGCCACTGCACTCCAGCCTGGGCGACAGAGCGAGACTCCGTCTCAAAAAAAAAAAAAAAAAAAAACAAAAAAAACAATATGCTAAAAAATATATATTCATTGAAGCATTTCAGATTTCAGATTTTGGGATACTTAACTGATATAATGCAAATGTTCCAAATTCTGAAAAAAATATCCCAAATCCAAAAATACTTCTGGTCCTAAGCATTTCAGATAAGGGATACCTAACTAGAACCTTAATATCCTGTCAAGTGTTCTTACAGAACTTGAAAAGCTGATTTTAAGATTTATATGGAAAAGAAATGACTAAGAATAGCTAAGGAACTGCTGTAAAAGAAAAACATGTGGGTAAGTAGAGGGCTGGGAAATTTGACCAGATATTAAAAATTATTTTAAAGTTATATTAATACTGTAGATTTGGCTGTGGAATAGAACGTTCTGAAAGGAGCCCACACATATATAGAAATCTGATATACTGTAGAGATGGCACTGCAGATTAGTGGGGACAGGATGAATTCTTCGAGAAATATATAAGGACATTGGAAAAAGTAAAATTACATCTCTATCTTATATCATACACAAAATTAGAGATGAATTACAAACCTAAATATGAAAGTCAAAATATTTAAACTTTTAGAAGAAAATATATGAAAACACGTTAATAATCTAAGGATTGAGAAGGATTTCTAAAAAAAAAAACACACATTAAAAGTAGTTGCCATAAAGAAAAAAGAAAAATATTTAAACATTAAAATTAATCAGTTTGGTTCACCAAAAGACACCAGAGGGGTTGAAAATATGTCACAAACTGAGCGAAAATAATTGAAACATATATAACTAACAATTAATATCCAGAATATATAAAGAACTCCCATAAATAAATTAGAAAAAGACAACCCAATAGAAAAATGGACAAAGCCAAAAAAAAAAAAAAAAAAAAAAAAAGCATTTAACATAAGAGGAAACATAAATGGCTCAGAAACATATGGGAAGACACTTAACCTCTTTGGTAATTAGGAAAATACAAATTAAAAGGACAATGAGACACAAGAGTCAGCTAGGACATGGAACAATGGAAATTCTCATACCCTGCTTATCGAGGGCACAAATCGCTTACAACTATGTTGGAAAACATTTTGGCATTAGTAAAGCTGAACATATACATACTCCATGATCCAGTAATTCCATACTGAGAAATATACTCTAGAAAAATTCTTACATATATGTACCAGAAGACATATAAAAGAATGTATTATCTTATTCATTGGGGTCAAAATTAGAAATTAACTCTGAAATGTTTAATTAAAAGTCATACAACATAAACTCATCATCCAAAAGTAATGTTTATGGGCACATAAATATTCTTTTCATGGACTTATTCATTAATTTCTAAATTCATTAATAAATATTTGTACATATTATCCTTTTGTAAATGCAGAGATAAAATACACCTGACAGGTCAATTTTTGATATAGCATGAATGGCTTTTTGTTCACACTGACAGGCATATGTACTTTAATCACCAAAAACTATATCAAGTATTTATAAAAGAAAATCTCTTTTGAGGATTATTTCAGTTTAATCAGGATTAAAAGGAAATAAAACTTTATCCTTATCATCCTTGAGTGAAATAACTTGAGTTTTAATATCTTTACTTAATCAGAAAATACACAAAAGGAAACAATAATATAGAGAGAGCCTGATGTCCTGTGGTCTTCCTTAATAACAACCCATTTTCAAGAGACTATAATCTACTCAACAGAAAGCATTCTACCAAGGATCTTAATCAGATTCTGAGAAAATTCACACTCAAAATAAACAATGTGCCACTAAAACCAAAACAATGTAGGTATTAGCAGCTGCATAAAGGTTAGCCTCAATCTAATGAGTCATTTCTAAAATGATGAAAAGTATAATTCTTTGAAGTGCTTTCTATTCAAGCTAGAAAATATATAAAGATACAGAATCGTTTACCAAGCAGGCTGACAGAGAAATTTTTCATTTTCTTTCTTGTTTGACTGTATGCGAACATCAAACTAAGAATGGCAAAAATGAATCTCTCTTCCTATATATTAATACTAACTTTTTCTTTGTTTTCTCAAGGTATTTTACTTTCAGCATCCAAGTCCATAAGAAATTCAGACGATGACATGGTATTTAATACATTCAGGTTGGGGAAAGCCTTTCAGAAGGAAGACACTGCAGAAAAATCAGTTATTGCTCCTTCCCTGGAAGAATATAAAAATGATGAGAGCAGTTTCATGAATGAAGAGGAAAATAAAATTTCAAAGGTAAGTGGCAATGTGACTTGTCATTTATTTCAATGAAAATTTAAATGATTCTTACAAATCCTCTGAAAAGTAAAACTGATACTTTTATAAACAGAAGTATATGCAAACAGTCACAATATGCATTAGGACAACTGACGATATTTCTTACATGCCAGGTAGTTCTTCCATCCCAGCAAACACCTCTTATCTGAAAGTATTTTTTCTCCTATAAATTTGCATCTAAGGTATTTTTAAAAAGTCAAAAACAGTGCAGAGCAACTTTGAATTGATCAACAAGAATATTATACAATTGTATTATAGTTCCACTCCGAATACGATAGCTAAAAACCAAATCAACCTTCTCTTTACAGAACACAGGCTCCAAACATAATTTCTTAAATCATGGTCTGCCACTGAATCTGGCTATAAAACCTTATCTTGCACTAAAAGGATCTGTAGCTTTTCCAGCTGAGAATGGAGTTCAGAATACTGAATCAACACAAGAAAAGAGAGAAATTGGGGATGAAGAAAACTCAGCTAAATTTCCTATAGGAAGGAGAGATTTTGACAGTGAGTAGTCTTTTCAAAATTCAATTCTTACATCCTACCACCATTAAACAGAACTCTGAGTTAAAGTGAATTTGGATGCAATCATTACAAAATCAAATAAGACCATGGCTCAATTACACCTGCCAAAAATGTGGGATTAAATAGCAACAATTAATTATTATCATTTTGGTTTACTCAGAATTAGTTATACTAGATCCATTCTTTTTTTTCTTAATAAATTTTGTGTGATAATTATAGTCCTTTAAACAATTTAAACTTTCTTCTTCCTTCAGTGCTCAGATGTATGCTGGGAAGAGTCTACCGACCTTGTTGGCAAGTCTGATACCTGTTGGTCCACATCATCTTTTCAGAAGAAAATAAAAGCATTTAATTGCCAATGGGAGGAGAAGCCCATACTGCTACTATAACTTGTGTATGTTAAATGTCTGTTTTGAAAGAAAGTAGTGTTAAGATGTATCAGTAACTGAAATGATATGCTTTCTCTGTGCATTAAACTTTGTGAAAATTCTGCATAATTATGACTTACTAGTATTTTTAAACAATGCTTAACATACTAACCTTACATACACTGTAGACCAAAATAATAAATCATCATAATTTACACCTTGATCTCTTAAAAATTAAGCATGTCTTTGGTGAATGGTTTATAGATACATAAACCTAAAGCATATAAGACATAGATTTATAGTCTAAAAAACTGAGTTAACTTTGCCTGGCCAGGAATCAATTTGTCCTTGGCAGTACATTTATTACTTTTTGCTACTTTAGCTAGTTTGCCGTACAATCTATTCTGTGAATCATTTGATTTCTTAGGTATTTTAGCATTTTTATGTTGAGGTGGTTCATTTCCATTATCACAGAGAATATTTTCACCATCCAAATCCACCTGTTTCCTTTTTGAGCTTTTATTTCCTGTCTGACTGGTTGATTTTCTTGATACTTTTTCATTTTTACTTCTGTCCAGATGAACATTTCCAAAACTCGTTCCAATTGTTGATCTTCCAACAGATGGATTTACACCCTCTGTTATGCAAGATAAAAAGGGGAAAGGAATTATATGATATTGAGTATTAATATTTACGAGAACTTTACAATAAACTTTAAAAATGGCTAACGAATATTCAAATTTTTATTTTTAAAGTAAAACAATGCTATAAATAATATGATTGACAAATATAGCTACATTACTATCCTATTACTTTTCATTTTATCATAGCACCTCTGAGTTAACTTTGGCCAGTAATCAACTTGTCAGCCCTATTAAGAAATATTTGTTTGAATGCATGACATTTAATCCTTAAACATATGCTACAAATTACTTGTTAAATACATTTAGTTAAATCAAACTGTGTCCTATTCCTATCGATAAATTTGTACTTAGATTTAACTTTTTAAATAAACTGAGGTCTTTAAAAATATAACCCTTTACATTTCATAGTACTTTGCAAAAATAATCTAATTTTACTTAAGTTAAAACTAATTAGTAGACTAGAATTAAATTGTTATTTAATTGCACAAATAAGGTCAATTACCAGAAAGGTCATTTTCCATGTAAAGAACACACAAAGGCTTTGATGCTAAATTAACATTATTCCAATTATCCTTGCTTATCATGTAGTCATCTTTATAAGTACAAGCAAATTGGGATCTAATTAAAGTTTGCTTCATCTAGTAACAGAAAGAAAGAAGAAAATATGCAAATTTATTCATTATTTTATTTCTTCATCTAGATAGACACACACTCTATAGTAATCAAGGTATAAAAATTTCCCTTAGAAATTCTATTACTCATTGAGAACCTCTAACCTTTTATATTTCATAGTTTGCAAACTCATTCATTGTTATGGCTAGCATTTTTGTTCTTTTCCAAAATACTAGCTTTATGTATACTTTTGATTTTTTTTTTGGTAACAGTTACAAAACAATCAATTTTAGACTCTTCGCAGGGCTTTGTTACATGTTCCTGTGTCAGCACTGCTTTGGAGCGTCTTATTGTAAGTAAAATAACAATACAGGTGATATACATAATCATAGAAAAATACAAGTTCTTCATCCTAAGAAGAACACACTCTTGGGAAAAAAACAGCATATGGAATTCAAGAAATTAGGGAGGGAAGAAATGCTAAGATGAAAAAAAGAACTTAAGTGAGGTCAATCAAAAACAGGAAACTAGCAAAGAAATAAACTGCAAGATAAAACAAAATGATATAGGAAAGACATTATTTCTCGAGTATTTAGGAAAACAAGAAAGATGATTCAATGTATCGGTCTAGAAAGATTTGACCAAGTGACTTAATGGTCAGAAATCCAAAGTATACTCTTCCATTTATCTTCAAACATCAAATAGGAGGGCCTAACTTTCTACATAAATAGGAGAAAATTACAAAGATGAACTCAATTCTTGACCACTGAAAAGGATGCCAAAAAAAGTAGTTTTGGAAATTTGTTCCACAAACATAAACCAGTGAGCTATTGGGGGATAGAAATTAATTTTAGAACAAAGTAGCCTATACAAATAATGCCAATTTCAACAATTACAAATGATGTGTAATACCATTCAGGTTTAATGGAGAGATGTCTCCAAATAATTAGAAGTCACCTGAAATCGTTTTCTGACATAGACAAAGTTTCAAATACATAATTCAATAAAGATGACTTCAGTAATTCAAAAATGTAACACTTCGAGTGTAACTACATTACCCTGATTATTACTTACAGAGTATTTGTTGATACAGTCATGAAATCTAAAACAGCATGACTTTATATATTCAGTAGTTATATATGTTCAAAGATCGATGCATTAATTCACTCAGATGTTTGTAAAGACAATGGCAGTGAAATCTACTGACTATGGCTTAGAAAAAGTTAGAATATTTGCCTGTCCAGCTGCTTCATAAAAGCAAGTTTTCTTAGGATGACAAATTTTCTATCTTTCTGACTAATGAGGTCTGTGACAGTCTCCATCTCCCAGATCACTAAAAATTATGTTTCATGTGCTTACATGAAGCATTAGACAATTGGAGTTTTATCTTCCATTTAAGCATAAAATGCACAAAACTGAAAATAAACGTGAAAATATACAAGATCAAAAACTATTTTTTTAAAAGTTGAACAGAATGGACTCACAACCCACTACCTTCATGAATCCCTATGAATGCAACACTTATTAAATAGCTTCTACCACAAGATGCCCTATATGTAACTGAAGATTTTAAGTAGCTCTTTCTGGACTTTATTAATCCTATAACTACAGATTTAAAGCAGTAGATAAACCTATTTAAATAAGTTTTATTAATAAAATTGACTCTATATTATACTACATAATAGTAGCATTATCCATGAACTTTTATTTCCATCTACAAAACCAGTACTAACTGTTGACATTATCTTATCACACATTATTTTCACTTCACAAAAGTTATGGCTTATAGAGAATTATAAACTTATTGCTTATAAAGAGTTATAAAGAGTATAGTAAGACCACGCAGGCAAATAGATGCTGAGTGGCTGGCTTGGATCACTCTTTGTAACCCAATAGTGATGGCACCTAGAGTTAGCTTGGGAGATGTTAGCTTCTCACTGCAAAACTTTCATGAGCACCACCCATAAAATATTCTAAATAAAAACATAATACTAAACAATAATTATATTATTTAGTACAGAAAACTAATGTTTCTTCAATCTCATGTTTAGCACGAACAAAAATTTCTTTAGAATGTTTTGTTACTTTTATTAATTTTTAACATATAGTCTAGGTAAAAAAATCTTTGCTTGCTATGCAAATAGTCACAAAATAAGCGCGATAGCTCTCCTTACAACTAGATTTCCTCAATTCAGCCTCCCCCACAGACAAATTCTAAACTCCTCAGAGACCACAGTACAATTTCAGAAAACTACCATCACAAGGCAGTGGATTCCTGAAGTACTGAAAACAAGTTCAGATGTAAAAGAAAAATAATTAATGACTTTCTCTACCATGAAAAATATTATTTATAAACATATTAAAATATAAGAAATAAACACAACAGAACTCCCCCCCAATGTATATTGAGATTTTTTCTTTTCATAAAGGATTATATGCAGATTTTCTTTCCCTTGCCCTGTACAAAAATCTCTTTTTTTAAAATCAATTACCACTTATTAAGTTCCAACTATGTGACAAGCACAGCGTATACTACAGATTACTAGGATGGCTTCTACAACTTCAAAAACATTCTACTTATAAAATTTGCTATTGACAAACAGCTGGGAGGAATAACAAATAAACTGGATAACAGAATCAAGATTGAAAAGATTTCAGAAGGCTAGAACCATAAGTAGAAAATAATAAGATGAAAATGGATGGGGATAAACAAAGTCCAGTATTTAAGTTTAAAAATATCAATTACAGAGGTACAGGATGAGGAGAACCTGACTTAAAAACAACATATGTAAAGGACCTAGAGATTTAAATTGATATGAACTTGACTGAGCCAACAACTGTCCAACTAAGAAAGCAGCACAAAAAGACAAGATGACGTGATGGGAAAAGCATCAGATTTGCAGTCAGAAGACCTGGCTTCTAATGCTGGCCGTATTACTTACTAACTAGATAACTTTGGGGAAACCATTATACCTCTCACTTATCCACACATAATGGGAATATTTACCTCACAGAATTATCAGAATTGGATGCAGTTAACATATGTCAAGGTTATATAAACTGCAGAAATCTATGTAGACACTATATCATTATTATTGTAATAACATGTAGGAAGAGGGTATTCCTGTAAGAAAAAGATCTGTTCAATTAGATGTCTCAGAATCAGGCCAGTTCTACAATGATCCTAGGAATGCAGCTCAAAAAAATGAACTTACAAACAGCTTCTTCATTTTAATTATTTAAACAACGCAACCTACATTGGCTTATATTTATAACTTAAAAGAGATTGCTTTTCCTTTGTTCATAAAAGTTGAATTTTTCTACACAAGATTAGTGGCTACATAGAACTGAGATTACTTCCTGTTGCAAATCTTCCAAATCTCTCTGTGTATTTGATTTGGAATCACAAATAAGCAAAACAATTCCCTCTTAAAAGTGCTTTTGAAGTACTAAACAACTAAGAATAATGTCCAGATTCATACATGGCTGTTAAAATCATTTCATGTTCAAGTCACATGAGAGAAATGGATTGAAAGTATTCCTTTGTAGAGTGATTTCCTCCCTTTGGAAATATTTCTATCCACAACATAATTGCAATGAACTTCACACTTGCCAAGAACTGGAAAAGTCCTTTTGCCACAAGCTCTTTTTAATTTGAAATTATTAGTAAGTTCCCAGTTTGAGGAAAATAGTACTTCACATAGGAAAGCCTGACTCCAGTTAAATTAAAATAAATGAGTCAAAACACTGAAAAGTCATAGACACTCAGAGTTAGCTGTATTAACACGAAAATGAAAGTTCTAAACCCCCATTATACCAATAAATATATTAGCAAGTTTGAAAAAGGAAATTATTCAACATACCTAGTAAATATGTAACTAAAAATATTCTAAGTTTATCTTATTTTTACATTATCACATTTTTGAAAGAACAGAGATTTTATATCCTTAATGACATATTAATTGTATATAAATCAAATAATCCTTTTCTTCATCAGTGAAATTCCATTTACTCTGCTTAATAGCAGAAAAAAAAATCTTTTTGACCTAAGTAGTAGCATTATCGTTTTATGATCCTACATCATAATTGTCATGCCTTTATTTAATCTTTGAAGATAGCATAAACATTGAAGTCTGACACCTGACTATAAACCCTTGCTGTTACTTACTATATGTATGGTCTGCAAAATGATGCCTTCCAGAGTTGAGCAAGGATTAATTGGGATGAGGGATATAAAATATCCAGTATAAACACTGAACACTTAGTAGGTACTCAATAAATCCTGATCCCATTATTTCAGCTAAAACAAATTCAATTTTAATTCAGTCTAATACAAACATTCCTTTTTCATTCTAATGGAAAATGTTGCTCAGTCCCTTATAGACTTTGCTGAATGTCAACCTTCTCAAGGAGACTCCTACTTATGGCTATTTAAAACCCAAACACACACAAAGGAACCCCACTTTCCTTAGGCCCCACCCATTTCATTTCACTCCACAGCACTGATAACCTTCAAATATACCATATAATCCACTTGTTTGTTTATTGTCCGCTTCTCCCAACTAAAATATAAACTCCATCAGCAGTAAAACCCTTACAGTTTGACAACTGAGGGCCAGCTGTGGTCCTCCTGTTGCCATCCCCTCCTTACAGGGTGAGGAGTGCCCAGAGCTTCAGACATGCTCACCAGGAAACCATGACCTCCTTTATAGATCCTGTTTCAAGGACCCCTGGGCACTGGGCTGGCACTGGCCTCTTCCTTTAGCCTCAAGAGCTGACTGTTTATGGCAAGGGTGATGGGCTGTGGGGTAGATAGACCTACTGGCAGAGTATTCTTCAGAGTATGAAACAAAATCAAGGTTGAAGGGGTTTCAGGGTAGGCCAGTGGCTTCCATTTATATTATTGCACCTCAGCTGTAACAAATCTTTAGAGAAGCCTTGTCCTTTAGGGCAGGAAGGTTTGTCTGTTTTTTTCCACTGATGTATCTCCAGTACCTAGGACTGAACTTGGTATCCAGGAGGTACTTACTGTTTTTTGAATGAATTAATTAATGAAGTAAAATACAACAGACTATAACAAGTATATGCAAGCAGAGCTGTGAGGGAACAGAAGCCATGAGCAAGCAAAAGTTTGGAGGTGGAAAAAGAGAACAGACTCTATAAGGTAACCACACGATAATTGTATGCTTGTATCAAAATACCACATGTACCCCATAAAAATATACAACTAGTATGTATCCACGATAAATTTTTAAAAAGTAAGTAGACTTGAAAAGAACAGCTACATCACCCTAGGAACACAAGCTTTGAGGTAGAAAAATATGTTCAGAGTAAACTCTACTCTGTTCAATAGGGTAAAGAAACCAGTTGGTACAGAAACGAGAGAGAAATATACATGCAGAGAAAACCTAAATCACATTTAAGTACAAAGAACCATGCAGCTGAATTCCTTAAGCTGCTTAATTTCCACCGTTTACTTTTGAGTTCTTAAATATTCTGCCTTTCTCTCTCGTCCTTACAATAAACCCCTTAAAAAATTACTCTATTCCTTAATACCATAAAAGGCATACTGTCCTTAATCTTCCCCAACATTATTTATTCACTGTTTTTTTTCACAACTACCCTACACACATTCTCTTTACAACAGCAAGGCAATTTAATACTTTCATCATCAGTTGTTTGAAATGCTCTATTTCAATCTCTCTGCCTATTCAAATCCTATTTATTCTCATCTCTTATTATTTCCTCCACTTAATATGGGTCTCTAGTTATTGCATTTAAGTGTATCTTTAATCCATTAGAACTGCATTGTTTAATGTGCTAGTCATGTGCGGATAATTAATTACAATTAAATAAAATTTAAAACCCAGTTCTTCAAATGCAGTGGCCACATTTCAAGAGCTCAATAGCCACATGTGACTAGGACCTTCAGTAATGAACAGTACAAACACAGATCATTTCCATCACTGAAAGTTCTACTGGAGAGCACTGCTCTAGAACAAAGCTTTACAGTCTATGCCCTGTGGCACATTCATGTCTGCAGATGGATTCTCAAAGGACTCTGGGACATTTTGTAGTATGCTGGGTCCACACATTTGGAACCCATAGGCAACTTTATATTTGTAAAGGAAACCCTGCATTTGTTCACCCTCTCTTCTAAATGCTAGGTAGTAATCTGATGTGAACTGACCTTTGGAAAGAATTATGATCAATGTATCTTCAAATATTGTTTCTACCCTATTTTCTCCTCTCATTCTGGGACTCCAATTAGGCATACGTTAGACATTTTCTCTGTGTCCTGCTCTTCTATTTTGCTTTTTCATTTGTTTTTCTCTCTTTTCTCTCCAGTTTGGAGATTTTTTTAATGCTCCATCTTCAAGTCCACTTACCCTACCTAATGCTGTGTCTGGTCTTCTACTAACCACATCTAACAAGGTCTTAATTTTAGATAATGTTTTTACAATTCTGGAAAAACATTATCTTTTTGTTCTATGTCATCGATTCTAAATCTCTGTTGGAATTCTCCATTTTTTTCATATATTTTGACCATCTTTTCCTCCAATTACTTTTATAAGTTAATTTCTTTCTGATTCCTTGCCAGTAAATTTCAATATCTGGATCATTTGTGGGTCTCCCTCTATTGTTAAATGTTTTCCCTTTATTAAAGGACAAATCATCTTGCCTTTTCTCATGTCCAGTACAGTTTATTTCAAGCTGGATATTGCACATAAAGGAACTCTAGAAGCTACAGATGACCTCTTCCAGCAAGAAGAGTTCTCCTTTTCACTGTTAGGCAGACACAGTGAAAGACTGATAACCTCAATACAATCAAGGAATGAGCTGCATCAGAGCTGGGTTGCACTTTTCATTAACTCACATTTGACTTCTGGTTCTTATCTCTTCCTCGGGTGTGCTCTAAGCTTTCAACTGCGAGCCTTGTAGGGATCTCTGTCACCTCTGGCCTAAAATCTGGGAGATTCAGTCTGTTTTTCAGGGGTTTTCACACTATGTTCTGTGATCTCCCACCCCACTTTATTTCCAAATATGGCAAATATCTTGGAAAAAAAAAAAAAGACCAGCCACGTGTTTGAGGCACGTCCCACTTCTCAAGTGGAATCAAGGTGGTTTTAGTCTATTGTAGTAAGGCTCCCTACCTCCCCACACAACTACAAAATTCAGAGTATGTGCCCTAGGTAAAAATAACTGCATTTAGGACTGCTAAAGTTTCCAATTTGTTGACAGCCCCTCAAGACACCCAAACACTTTGGTGGTTTCCCTGTTCCTCAATAGAGTTCCTTTACACGGGCCAACACCAATCCTCAGCTCATATTCAAAAGTAGCAACAAATCCCAGGGAAGAAAGCTGCTGACAATAGACTTCTCACATCAGAAGGATATTATCCTGTCCAGATTTTTAATTTTTTAAAAATTCTTTGATTATACAGCTCTCCTATGTCTTTAAAATATATTTTCCCCAACTTATCTGCCTTTTATTGTTTTGCTATCGTAGCGAGAATGGTGTTCTACCATGACGTACTATATCCTCATGAAAAAAAGAAGTCTCCACATCTTTTCCTTCTGTTCCTTCCTTATCTGATTCTGTTCCTTCCTTATCTGACAGCATTTTATTTTCTCCTCAGAGTTACATTTTGAAAGCTGCATTTTTTCTGTTATCCCTCATTTTTCTGTAGCTTGAGGAACAGTAGAGGTAGAAGCTCAACTCATCTGAGGAGACAGGTAGTCTATGAAAATTTCTGGGTTCTGCACCCTAGGAGTTTATTACATATTGTATATACCAGAGGAAGGTTCACTTCATCTCATTAGGGAGTGTATTTCAATCAAGTGGAAGGAAAGCATTTGGATAATTTCCCCAATTCAGTAGATAGAACTAGAGCCTTTATTTCTCTCAGTGTGTAAATCCCAGGGTTCATTTTCCACATTTTGTCTATATTCCTCTTCCATTGCCACTTCTACTATTTCTCTAATGAACAAGAAAAAAGAAAAAAAAGGAATGCACACCTTAGTTCTCAGTTTTGGAAGTATTAGTGGTAATCCTCAGAATTTTGCTAATTCACTAGTTCTGTATCTGGGGACTAGGACTAACTAAAGTTGCCAAATCATTCTATGCCTCTTCACTCTGAAATCTTCAGTTTCTTTCCCTGACCATCATCTTTTAAGCTTATTGCATCTGATTACATTATTCTTTCTTAGTTGATGCTGATTATTTTTATTAGTTTTTATTACTTTGTACTCATTTCAAGTATCAGGCAGGGGAAGAAAATTCTATTAGTTAAACTCAATCCACTATTTTAATTTAGATGTACTCAAGAGTTTTCAAATATCATAAAGGTTAAATTTGAAGTTTCTAATACCATGGGGTTAAATAAAAGAATTTGTTAATACCATAGGCATTGGACTACTACCTGGGTGTTTATGAAAATAAAGAGTTCTAGCCAGTCCAGTTTTTTATACCAAGTCCTGACTTTCACTGTCCCAACAGCTCCATGTTAAAGGTCCAGTATTTTCCTGATTAGCACACTTAAGTTATTGACTGGCTAAATGATGATTACTCAGACATTCAATATAATATGCTATAAACATTAGACTCAGAATAAGGAAAAGACCTGTATATATGACTTTTCAATTGTGCCTGATGTGCAAACTACCACTAAACCAAGTTGGAAAGAATAAAGCCAATTAATTTACAGGGATTTAAGGAGGTATCTCCTTGAAAAATCATTTAATAAAAAGGTATAAGGGTACTTATAATAACTTACTTAAAGTGCTTAAATTAAAAAGGAAATTAAAAAATTTCTTGAAACAAATGAAAATCGAAACATAACATACCAAAACCTATGAGATACAGCAAAAACAGTACTAAGAGGAAATTTTATAGCAATGATCAACTACATCCAAAAACAAGAAAAACTTCAAATAAGCAACATAAATATGCATCTTATGGGACTAGAAAAGCAAGATAAACCAAAATCAAAATTAGTAGAAGAAAAGAAAAGGATTAATAAAGACTAGAGCAGAAATAAACATAATTGAAACCAAGAAAACAACACAAAATATCAAGGAAATGAAAAGTTAATTTTTTGATAAGATAAAATCAACAAACCATTAGCTAGACTAAGAAAAAAAGAGAGATGACCCAAATAAATAAAATCAGAAAATTTTTTAAAAAAGGAGACACTACAACTAATATTGCAGAAATTCAAAGGGTCATTAGAGACCACTATGACCAACAAATGCCAATAAATTGGAAAACCTAGAAAAAATAGATAAATTCCTAGATGCATATACACAATCTACCAAGATTGAACCATGAAGAAATAAAAAACCTGAACAGATCAATAATAAGTAATGAGACTGAAGCTGTAATAAAAAGTCTCCCAGCAGCTGGGCCGGGTGGCTCATGCCTCTAATCCCAGCACTTTGGGAGGCCGAGGCGGGTGGATCATTTGAGGTCAGGAGTTGGAGACTAGCCTGGCCAACATGGTGAAACCCCATCTCTTCTAAAAATACAAAAACTAGCTGGGCATGGTGGTGGGTGCCTGTAATCCCAGCTACTTGGGAGGATGAGACAGTAGGATCACTTAAAACACAGAAGGTTACAGTGAGCCGAGATCACGCCACTGTACTCCAGCCTGGTTGAGAAAGTGAGACTCCATCTCAAAAAAATAAAAAAAATTATCCCAGCAAAGAAAAGCCCAGGGCCCAATGGCTTCACTACTGAATTTTAGCAAACATTTAAAGAGAACTAATGCCAATCCTACTCAAACTATTCCAAAAATAGATGAGGAGACACTTTCAAACTCATTCTACAAGGACAGTATTACCAATACCAAAACCAAACAGAGAAAACTGTAGGCCAACATCTCTAATGAAAATTGATGCACACATCCTCTACAAAATACCAGCAAACCAAATTCAACAACATATTAAAAAGATCATTCATCATGACAAAGTAGGATTTATCCCAAGGATATAAGAATGGTTCGACATATGCAAATCAATCAATGTGATACATTATATCAACAGAATAACGGACAAAAATCATATGATCATTTCAACTGATGCTTAAAAAGCATTTGATAAAATTCAACACCCCTTCATGATAAAAACCTCTGAAAGACCATCATAAACAAGATTCCTGATACATTACAGTAGGAAATAAAAGTTGAGGACCTAAAATGAGTGTGTTCATGAACTATTTCCAAAGGGTTTCATAAACTTTTGTGATCGCAGGAGCATCTATTTCTATTTAAGAATGAGGAAACTAAAATCTGAGTTAATTTACTCCATATAATAATGACATGGATATTTCATAAGCAAGTACATCAAAATTCTAAGTTATCTAATTATTTTCTACCTTTGAAATGCTCATTTCAAGATATTTTCTGTGTAGATCATATATTATTTCTGTGACCAAAAACCACTATATGCCAAAAGAGCAAAAGTAACAGAGTAATAAGATAATCAGCTGCTAAACTACTTTTCCATAGGAACTTTGGTAGTAAATATTGGCAGCATTTTTTGTTATTCCAACAAATACTCTACATGGCTATGGTTCAGTTGTATACCTGGTTAAACTAATCATTTTCATACTTCACTTTTAAAAAAAGTATCGCAAAAACATAAGCAATGCTTTCCTTTCTTGATTGCCGTTTATTAATAGATTCAGAGCTGTATAGACTAAGTCAGCTCTACTGTTAAGTAATGGAAGCAATGTAATTATAACCTCATTAGTATTTAACCATGGTTTTGCAAACTGTTATAAAATATTTCATGGTAGTTACGAGATCTTGGATAAGGTGCCTTCTTAGAATTTTGGTTTCCACATCTGTAAATGAGACTGCATTAGATGATCTCTGTTCTATTTCCCAAAACTTTCTAAATTTGTCTATATGTTTCGTAGTAATTAGTTGAGCCTTAACATTTTCTTTAAAAACACTCTCATTTCTCAGATAGATTTTTTCATTTTGATTTACTTAATTTTAAGAAAATCCAATTGGATTGTTTATAACACCAAGGATAAAATGCTTGAGAGAATGGATACCCCATTCTCCATGATGTGATTATTATGCAATGCATGCTTATATCAAAACATCTCATGTATCCCATAAACATATACACCTACTATGTACCCACAAAAGTTACAAACAACAAAATTTAAAATAATAAAAGTAAATAAAATAAAAGAAAACTCTAAGCCCTTTCCTGGTAATATTTAACGTACTTCACTGTCAGTGATTTTTCCTTATGTGATGTCTTACATTCTTTTTTTTTTTTTTTTTTTTTTTTCAGATAGAGTCTCATTTTGTCACCCAGGCTGGAATGAAGTGGTGTGATCTCCACCTCCCAGACTCAAGCGATTCTCCTGCCTCAGCCTACTGAGTAGCTGAGATTACAGGTGCCCGGCTAATTTCTGTATTTTCAGTAGAGACAGGGTTTCACCATATTGGCCAGGCTGGTCTCGAACTTCTGACCTCAAGTGATCTGCCTGCCTTGGCTTCCCAAAGTGCTGGGATTACAGGAGTGAGCCACCATACCTGACCCACTTTCGTATTCTATTTGAAATGGAGACAGAGAAATTGAGCTCCCCAAAATACGACTTATTTTTAAATCAAAATATTAAAGTTTGTCAGTATCCATAGCAAGAAAAAAATTTTTTTGATATGTTACACTTCTGTTTCTATCCAAGTCCAATGGATAGATTTTAAAAATCTTATCCCTTGATTGCAAATACTTATATTAATATGACAAAGAATTGACAAATTTTATTCACAGAAAAATTTTATGAAACTCAATGATGTATTCCACAAGCATTAATTGCTAACAACTACTAATAATCAATAGAAAGAAAAGGTATTAATAAATAAACTAAATGGGTATAGGGTATGTAGATGAAACAGGTATTAACTAAAAGCTTTGGTAATTTAAACTAAATTTCCAAATGAAAAAATAAAGGGCATACAAATTAGTCTTCTCTTTTTTGTTGTATCAAGATGAATATTTGACAATTTAAGGATGATTATAAATTTTATATAAAAATCTTATCTAGTGAATTAATGAATTCCCAACCATACAACAGTGTCTGGATCATAGTAGATACCCAATAAAAGTATGATAAATGAGTTAAAGCCAAATTTCTTTTTGAAAAATAAGGCCAATAAAAATTGCTTGAAAACACATTATTGATTACTTATAGGCACAGATGTTTCATATGAAGACAGCAAAACTTAGTTCAAACTAAATGAACAAAGAACAGGAACAGTTCTAGTCAAGAGCAGTGTAAAATGCTCTCAGCTCAATCTATAATTAATTATATTCTGCCATTATATCTTCAGACAGGAGCAAATTTAAAATCACATATCTTGAGATTCAGTTTAAGATATAGAAATGTAAATGAGAAAGCCTTATCTTCTTTTATTTTCCACATCACTCATTCAACGGATATTTATTCAACACTTACAATAGCAACTGCTTATTCCTTTCCCTTTTTTAGGTCCAGTGGATTAAGCAAACCAGAAACAGATTAGTCAAGACTGTATAAAAGGAAAGTCTCTGTATGTCAACTGTCATAACTCATTTTCCATTTAATTCCTACTGTGTCATGTACAATGTTTACAATATTTACAATACCCAGCTCAGCTTTATGTATTTATTTCTTCTAAAAATAAAACAGTGTTTGCTATTTTCATGGCATGCATTAAATTGTACCTTAATTTTTTTCTCTTGCATTGACATACAGATGCGTTCTCTTAGGGGTTTTATCGAATTATTCACCTGTGTGGGAGACCTATGTCAAAAAAAAAAAAGGCAAAAATTAATTGCTATGGTTGGAATGTTTGTTTCCCTCCAAATTCACGTTGAAACTTAATTCCCAATACAATATAGTTTTTCCTCAACTTATGATGGGGTTACCTCCCAGATAAACTCATCATAAATTAAAAATACCATTAAGTCAAAAATGCATTTAATACACCCAATCCACCCAACATCATAGTTTAGCCTAGCCTATCTTAAACATGGAATTAGCTGGAATTAGTACATTCCAATATCTGTTGGGCAAAATCATCAGGCAACACAGCAGAGTATCAGTTGTTTACCGCCATGATCATGTGGCTATCTGAATACTGTGGTTCACTGCTGCTTCCCAGAATCATGAGAGAATATTGTTCTACATATTGCTAGCTCAGGAAAAGATCCAAATTCAAAATTCGAGGCACAGTTTCTACTGAATGTGTACAGCTTTCACACAATTGTAAAGTCGTGTGAAGGTAAATCACAAGTCAAACCATCATAAGTTGGGGACCATCTGTGGTATTAAGAGGTGGGGCCTCAGGGTGATTAAATCATGAGGACTCTGCCTTCATGAACAGGATTAGTGCCGTTATGAAAGGGTTTGTGGGAGCACTTTTTGCCCTTCAGTCTTCCCAGCCACGTGAAAACCCAGCAAGAAAATATAATCTATGGGGAAGAGGCCCTCATCAGACACCAAATCTGCTGGTGCCTTGATCTTAAGACTTCCAGACTCCAGAACTATGAGAAACAAATTTTTGTTATTTACAAATTATCTAGTCTGGGGTGTTTTGTTCTAACAGCCTGAAGAGATGAAGACACTTACAAACCAAAATGGCTTTTAAACTAGTATCTGCCCCGCCCCTACCCAAAAGCACAGTTATAGGATAAAGGACCACTAAATCTACTTGTTTATAATACGGTCATGTGCTGCATAACAACATTTTGGTCAACAACATACCACATATTTGACAGTGATGCCATAAGATTATAATGAAGCTGAAAAATTCCTATCACATAAATACTTACCTTTATGTTACTATTTCTTTATACTATTTAGTACAATAACATACTGTACAGGTTTGTAGCCTAGGTGTGTAATAGGCTATACCATCTAGGTTTGTGTAAGTACACTCTATAATGTTCACATGACAAAATTGCCTAACGATGCCTTTATCAGAATGTATCCCCATCATTAAACAATGCATAACTGTACTTTATAAAAGTGTCATTATTTCTATTCTGAGAATCCTAAATATTAATAGTTTGCTTAGTCAATTAATCCAGTAACTAAATGTTTCATGAGCTTCTACTATTTGTAAGGCACTATACAAGATATTGTGAAGAATAGAAAGTTGACTTATTTATTGACCCTATATTCAGGCATCCTGAAGTCTAAGTAAAGAATGTAAGAAATCCACATAACTGAAATTCAAAATAGTATGAGAATTCAAAAGAGAAAAACATAGAAATAGGAGGGTCAGAGAAGGTAAAAAGGAGAAGACCCACCCTATAGTTTTGGATTCAGACCAACTTGAATACCTTAATAAATTAATCCCTTTTGGCTTAATAGAGCCAGAATTAGAACCCCCTTGACTCAAATGACTACTAAGCAAGAATAAAAGATTGCCTGCCCTAAGAAAGAATAGTTGATAACCTTAAATTGATATACCTCATTGTCCTTAATTTTATCATTTCAGTGCAGACCACTGAAAATTTACTTTACCACAGACCAGTGTTTGTCTGCACAATGACAATTAGAAATGCGAATGCAGAATCCAAACTGTGAACAATAGCAATGTGTTCAGTGACATGATTAAGTATAGAAAAACCTTTTCTTTCTTGCTCTGTCACCCAGGAGAGAGTGCAGTGGTGCAATCATAGCTCACTGCGGCCTCAAGCAATCCTGGGCTCCCAAGTAGCTGGGACTACAGGCATGCACCACCTCAGGCTCCCAAGTAGCTGGTACTACAAGCGTGCACCACCACACTGGGTAATTCTTTTTTATTTTTGCAGAGATAGAGTCTTACTATGTTGCACAGATTGGACTCAAACTGCTGGTCTCTGGCAATGCTCCTGTCTTGGCCTCCTAAAGCTCCGGGATTATTAGCATAAGACACCATGCCTGGCCTAGAAAGATTCCTTTTTAAAATGGACTCTGGGATTAAATTTGTTAGAATAAAAATTTCATGAAAGGAAAATAACTTTCTCTAAGAAAATGAATTCAGTCTGAGAGAAAATTGAAATTATTTATATTTCTACCTAAAAGCAAACTTGTTAAACAGAAGTAAGATGAAAAGAGAAAAAATAAAAGTTCATTTATTTCTTTTTACTGTTTTCTGGGATCCCAGCAGCAGGTATAAGTAAATCACTGATAAAAATATTTATCGTTAATAAAATATCTGGGCATTCTGAGGTAGAATGTGGAAGAATTATTTCATGTCCAGATATAAAAGAATAGTCATGGAAGTTGGTAAAGAAGATGAGATTTTAAGGAATTAGATGACAACACTGAATGACAGACCACTGTAAAGTTTCTGTTTAAAGAGAAGAGAAAGGATACTGAGGCATAGGAGAGAGTATGTGAAGCAATCATGAAGCCAGATTTCAATAAAATAGCTCCAGTAGAAAATAGAAGAGATCAAGCAGTAGGATAATTTTGTGAAAATTCTCTACAGTGTACTAAATACAATTTAAAATGGTTGTTCTAAAAATTTTAATGTTTCTCAAAGTGAATGTCCAATTAATTAAAAATAACAACCTACTCAACGACTGACCTAATCATCAAAACTGGAGAGCATCTACTATAGATGAAACTGCATCACCCATATATATATATATGCCTTAACTCCCAAATGTGACTGTATTTGGAGACAGGGCTTTTAGGAGGTAATTAAGATTAAATGAGGTCACATGGGTGGGATCCAAATCTAACAGGACTGGTGGCCTTACAAGAAGACAAAGAGATCTCTCTCCACGTGCTTCTACCAAGGAAAGGACATGTGAGCACACAGCAAAAAGGCAGTTATCTGCAACCCAAGGGGAAAGCCCTCACCAGCCCTGACCATGCTGGCACCCTGATCTCCAGCTTCCAGCCCAAAGAGAAAATAGGTTTCTGTTGTTTAAGCTACCCAGTCTATAGTATTTTGTTATGCCAGCCTGAGTAGATGAAGACAGCATCAATGTCTTACACATAATACCAGCATGAATTTGGTAAATATTTTTCTTCATAATTTGAGGGAGAAGCAGGAGCTGTCAATTCCAGTGTAAGTTTGGTGTATGTGCTCTCTCTTATTCTAGGCAGAATAGTAGTCCTCGGAGCATAGGCCTCAGGCTTTAAGAAAGACACCCTTGCTAATTGCTAACATACCTCACTTGGGCAAATTACTTAATATCTCTCAAGTCTCTAATTCTTCACTTATGAAGTGGAGCCTCTAATTCTTCACTTAAGAACATGGTGGTTGGGAAGGCTGAAATAATTTAACTGAAACATTTAGCAAAATTCTTGACCCACAGCAAAGGACATAAATATTTTCAAAGCAAAACAACAAGAACTAAAAACAACACTGAAACCAAAGACATCTCTCAGGCTGTACTCTCATAAAATATTACTTCTTTTATATATAACCTCTTTGAATTCAAAGGTTCAATCTCCCTTTAATTAACTTTTATTTTCTTTCTTCACAATTTCTGTAGTTTCTAAGTTTCCTACCATAAGCATACATTTCTTTTATAATTCTCTAGAGTTAACATTTATAACACATGTAACTTCCACATAACTTACCTAAAAAGTGTAAGAATAGACGTTCCATGACGATGGATTGTGTTTTCCTCATCATATAAAAGCTCTGCTTTGTTTTTGGTAGGAGCATTAGCTGCTTCTTCGTCCAAAAGAACTAATAAGGCTTTCACAGTATCTCTGCCACAGTATGCAGTACCATGGTTTATGGCATGAGATTTTGGCTGAGACAAAAAATAATTTTAAGTAAATGTAATAATCACCCCAGCTGGGTGAATGGCCATACTTTTAAATTCCCTGTGGCACTGGCCTCTTTCATCTATTGTTAAAGTAATAAAACATCAGCTATAAGAAGTGGCTGTGAGGCATGTGACCATTTTTCCTTAAGCCATGCTATAATCAACTTTACCAATTCCAAAAGCACAAAAATAATATCATCAAAAGAAGACATTAGGTTCTGGTCAAAATAACATTAGGCTTTGAGTCAGAAAACTTTAGCCACTATCTAGCTATGTAACATCAGCCCCATGGCTCAACATCTCTATTTATTTTTTCTCTCTTATGCCAAAGAATGATGAGGTTCTGGCTATCTGAATACAGGCCCCATGGATGACTGTAACGATCAAATGCAAAAATGAAAAGCTAGTTGACATTCATTCAATAATCATTGATAAGCATATACTATGTCCCAAGCACTATATTTAAAGCTAAGGTTCCAAAGGTGACAACCATTGCCTTCAAAGAACCCATAGTTTCCTTGATAAGATAAATAAGTAACTGACAATTGCATTACAGAATGCTAAGTGCTATTTCTAATAAGTGTACGCACAGTGCAGTGGGAGTACAAAAGAAGTGACCAATGTACCCTGGCATCAAAGATGATTCCACAGAGGAGGAGGCACCCAGAGGAAGAAGAGAGCATGGTGCTTTCAGGGACCAGGTAACATGGCATGGCTGAAGAATAAGGTAAAAGGGAGGAAGTGGTATGAGATGAGCCTGGGAAACTTTGTATATCATGCCAAGAAGTTATAAGCCAGTCTGTTACAAAGGAAAAATCTCTTGCTTCAGTAAGCAAGGAAGTAAAATGATCCTGTTTAGATTTTAAAGAACCAATGATGGCAATGTGTAAAATATATTGTGAGATACGAATGTTATCAAATCTGGAGACAGGTCACAAATTAAAGACTATAATAGAACAGTTTAGAAATGGAGAGTTCTGAACTAAGATAGTAGTAATAGAGATAAAGCAGATTAAAAAGGGAAAGCTGAAAAAAACTTCATGACTAGATAGAATAAAATAAAATATATAATAATAAAATATTATGTATAGATACATGTAAGCACAAACTCTGAAGGCATTTCTGGCTGGATTTGATACCAACCGCTTAGTTGTATATCCTGTATAACTCTGGAGAAGGTGCTTGAACTCTCTTCTTAAACTCCGTGACAAAATAGAGGCAATGATAATGCCTAACCCAGAGGGTTGCTGGACATTATACCTAGATATCAAAGCTACATCTTCTGGGACATCTGTTATAAGCTGTGCCAGTTTCTTCAGCTTTCATCAATATCGTCTTGGCCTTCTTTCTCTGTTGGCAGACTCAGGTTACCAGGTGAACTATAATGTATATAGCTCTACTGGAATTATAACAAATTGCCTATCACAATCTGGTGCTTCACACATATTTTTCATTAGTACCACAGAATTCCATATTCCTTAATAGTAACTTCATGAGTATCATTTGATTATATTTTTCAAAGATCTCTGATTTGGTTGAAAACATGAAATTAAGAACCAGATTGTTGGTATCTTTATTTCTTCTGCCAAGAAATGGAAGCAACTGATGTTTTTAATTATTTGAAGTTGACAGATTCTGATTGATACTTATAGTAATAACCTGGTTGTCATTTGAGCCAAACTATTCACCAGGAAGTGTTAACACCCATGAAATACACAGGGCAACAACCCTGAATCTTCCCCACCTTCAAAGTAAATCTAAAAACAAGCACTGTTATAGAAAAATAGCTAAAAGTGGTCCCAGAGTGCTGTGAGTAAATGAATGAACGAATGAATGATAAATAATAAAAATTAAGCAAAAGTCTTTCTTCATACACTGGCTACCATAATCATACCTAATAAAAAGGGGCTATTAGAAAATTGAATAAATTGCAATAAACGAACTATACTACTCTAAAATTCTGTTCTAAAAACACAGTAGTCAATTTCTCTTATAATTCTGTGGGTTAGAATCTACTCTATTTAATTATCTCTGTAAAAAAAAAAATTAAGAATAAGTAAATGTTCTGGGAATATATAGTTTAAAAATTGCCAGGTACAGGTTTTAGTAGGCTGAGAATGGAGGTAGAAAATAAGAGACAGAGATTTATAAAAGAAAAGTAAACTGCTGAATGGAAGCAATTTCTAACAGGACTGTTGTTGTCCTAATACAATGCTTAGTATTAAAGTCAGAAACAGAAAAAACAGGCTTTTATTTTATATCTGAGTAAATGGGAAAGTAATTGTTTATGAGAATATTTAGGCCAGGCGTGGTGGCTCATGCCTGTAATCCCAGCACTTTGGGAGGCCGAGGCGGGCAGATCACGAGGTCAGGAGTTTGAGACTAGCCTGGCCAACATAGTGAAATCCCATCTCTACTAAAAATACAAAAAATTAGCCAGGCATGGTGGCAGGTGCCTGTAATTTCAGCTACTCGGGAGGCTGAGGCAGAAGAATTGCTTGAACCCAGGAGGCAGAGGTTGCAGTGAACCAAGATCGTGCCATTGCACTACAGTCTGGGCTACAAGAGTGAAACTCCGTCTCAAAAAAAAAAAAAGAATATTTATGGAAAAATAGCATAAAACACCTTAATATCCATCAAGAATTATAAGTTTTTAGTACTAAAAGGGATACCAGAGATTACCCTATGCCTTACTTTAACAAATTCAGAAATTTGGCCCAAATATGTGATAATTTACCCAAGTTGAACATAT
The DNA here is from genome assembly GCF_029289425.2 of Pan paniscus. Lineage (NCBI taxonomy): Eukaryota > Metazoa > Chordata > Mammalia > Primates > Hominidae > Pan > Pan paniscus. The sequence goes on along the minus strand of NC_073259.2, from coordinate 110,249,126 downwards.
AATCCTACATAATCCTATTGAGAAACTTACATTTTCAATATCATTTTAGAACACAGGAAACACACTCTTCTGACTTAAGTAGCAATAATAAACCATTTCTACAATAAATAGAAGAGATAATGATTTGTATAAAAGGATAATGAAAAATAAAAAGCTAATTACCCGAGCAGGACTGATGTCAGTGGTGCTAAGAGCTACAACACCTTCTTGAGAATTGATAATACTTTTAATCCTCAAATCCAAATCCTGAGCAACTTCCTCTATTGCTTTGCAAAAAGGATCCCTGCTGTTTTGGCCTTTAATCAGTTGCATCTTTATCACCGACAGTATTTGACCCCCTGCAATGCTGAAAATAGAAATAAGATTGCCTCTATAGCAGTATTGCAAATTATAATATGCTTATAGACTTGAAAATATAATTTTCAGAGTTAACACTTTTCAAAGAATATAGCTTTGATCTTATATATCAAACAGTTAAAGCATTTAAGAAAAAAAATAAGGACCATTAGAAACAAAACTTAAAAATTTGTCTAAAAGCAAGTAATTTCAATAAGTTTCTTCTTCCTTGATTTGAAAGCTGATGGGAAATAATTTAGTTATATGTGAAATATAACAGGTTCAGAAGTGGTTGTACACATGCAATATATTTAAAATATATACCTTTAGATACAACTAAAATAACAAGAACAGTTATCTCTCATTGAATATCTAGACTCTTACATTCATTTAATCTTAAAACCAATTCAGTAAGTTGATATTATTATCCCTAAATCACAAATGAGAAAATTTGAGTCCCACAAAGGTTAAATGGTTTGTCCAAGAACACATGGTGTTCTGTGTGAGGGAAGAGACAGGGAGGAAGGAAACTGACGTGAAAAACATGATATTGCATTCTAATAAGCGAAAGGTTTTATTACATGGAAGAGGAAACTAAGCAAGTTAGTAATGACCTAAAGCAAACAAGAAACTGGACCAACTATGGCCAACAGACAAGTGTTTTTAAAAACCCGAAATTGATATTTCTTTATACCACACCTAAATCTAAGAGTTTGGGTTGCAGCTTCTGCTCTAAAGGACAAATGTGAGAAACATATAAGAGGAAGGATTTTGGTCCGTTTTAAGGAAGAAATGAGGTGTGTCCAATAGAAGAGGATTCTCTTTTAAAGCCAGGAGATCCCATCCCTAGAGGTATCACTGGAAAGGCAGCACAGTGCCAAATGAGAAACTGGTGTGGTCTGACTACAGACCATGAAGTCAGGCTGCCTGAGCACATATCACAGCTCTGCCACTTTCAACCTTGGGTATGCTATTAAATTTCTCTTTTGTAGTGGCATAAAGGAAATTATGAAATGAAGTTTTCACTCTCGCCTTATTGCCAGGTTGTATGTTTTACAGAAATGCCAGGTTCCCTAACAAGCTAGAAAGAGATGAATGTCCACATTTAAGTAGCTGGTCCAGATAGAAGAGGAAAGTTAGAAGAAAATCGCAGAGAGACTTAGTGTATGATGACAATGCATTTTCCTAATCATCAGACTCATATCCGGCATTTGTTTAAAACATCAACTCCAGATCCCATCCTATGGAATTACAATCTCCAGAGAAGAGCACTAAATGTTTGCATTGTGTTAAAAGTACCACAGGTGATTCTTATGATTAGGCAAGGGTGAGAAAAAAGTCATGAAAAAATCAGCTCCTTGAGAAAGCAATCATATTTTACTGATCTTCATACTGTCAGTTTACATTTGGCACACAGAAGAGATGATTGATGTACGTTTGTTGAATAAATGAATACTATCACATGCAACAATCTAAAGTTTTTAATAGTAAGACAAATGATATATATTTTACTATTCATATTATTATTATTTGCAATACAAAAGTACTTAGGTGGTGTCTACTTACACAATGGCATACTAGATACCCTGAAGAACATATCACCGAAGAGACAAAAATCTCCCAGTACCACCCAATCTCTCCCTCAAAAAGGAACCAACCAGAGCTGGCATGGTAAGCTGAAAGCTGTGCATAGTAAGCAAGCAGGATATCATCCTGAGGACAAACATCTCTAGTAACACTGTGATCAGGATACAAAGCTCAGGGATAGCAGCAAGGTGGAAGAGGACAAGCAGGGACTTTCACATTCAGTTTGAACCTTTCAAGGGAAAATAAGCCAGCATGCTTTTTACTAGATTTATTCTATGTATTTTATATTTTTGAAGTTTTTTTTAAAAAAAAATCCTTCTATTTAGTAATGATACAGAAATCCAATTGCACTTTGTTTATTGGCCTTGTGTCCAGCAACACTCTTAAACTGTACTGCCAATTGTAATAATTTGCCTTTACATTCTTGGAGTTTTCTATATAATTAATCATATTATCATCAAATAGAATTTTATTTTTTCAACTGTTATATCTCCTATTTCTTTTTGTCTTACTACACTGAATTGGACATCTCATGCTATGTTGAACTGATGACAGCAGGAACTCTTGTCTTATTCTTAAGCAGAACACTAAAACGTTTTACCATTAACTAGGTTTTTATAGAAACCCTTTTGTCAAAGTAAAGCCCTTATTCTTAGTTTATTTTTACACTGAGGGCTTAGCCCTGTAGAATGGGTATGTGTTTCCTATTTATCTCCCCATGCTGGCCAGTTCCTGGGCTAAAAGCTGGCTTCCCTTCTTCACTTGCCTCGCTGGCTTTCCTCCTTCACCTATTTTTGACCTATATTTTCATTACATTTGCCTACTTACCAATGCATTTAAGAAGCATTTTTGAAATACGCTATCCAACATTATTAATTATTTTCAATGGAAGAATCAATCTGGGGGCCTAGCCTGCCATACTTCTGTAATCAGAAGTCTGAGTAGACCCTAGGAATTCTTTCACATATATGTGGACTTTCTTTTTCAGCTGTGAACTGGATGAAATGTAGCCAAAATGAAAACATAATTAACATTATATGCTTTTCCTGGGAATTAATCTCTAATAGAAAAGAGTTTTGGAAAAGATTCAAATGGTTAATAAAATCTGGGACTGTCTTAGTGCCAATTATAAGAACAAAAAAAAATGCTTCAAATGATATTAGGAAAGTCACCTTTGACCTCCTTTTCTCATTCCTTCTACATGACAAAAATGTTAAATTTTAAAGATGATGTAATTCACTGGCTGAATTGTATTTAGGAAAAAATAAGACTTGTATGTCAGAGACTTGCCAAGGTCAATATTTTGAAGCCATGGCAAAATACCCCAAACAGTAGTGCTCTGATTACTCCATTACTATATACTCACTTCTAGAGCCACCATTAGGTTAGCTTCTAATATCTGCTCAGCAACACAGTGGTTTAATTCAAATTCTTGCTTCTAAAGCCTAGAAACTCCAGAAGTTTTAACTAAAATGACATCAGGATATTTATGCTGTTCACCGGCAATACAAAAATGAATAAAATCTTTCTCTTTAAGAGCTCACAAGTGATAATGATACAATGAACTACTGACAGTATAGACAAGTTTGAGTGGGGAAGTAGAGAGAAGGAGGAGGTATTCAGGAGTGCTTCCCAGAAGATATATTATGGCTATTCTGGATAAACATTAATAGGAGAATTTAGATGAGAAAGAGGCAAACTGAGCTCCTGACTCCTAACTGCATCACACCAGTGCCCTGGGGCAGAAAGAGAAACAAGAGGCTGCTGATGAAAAGCACAACTGAATCCCCAAGCTTGTACCAAAATAAAGTAACTGGAAGAGAACACTAAGCAATAATACAGACAAATGATTGGTAATACTTCAATGTAATTACTGAGTTCTTCACTTTCCTAAATAAAGTGACTGCTTTTCCATACCATACTCAAGAATTTGATAACTATTTGTTGAAGTAAATTTTACCTTTAAAAATTAAATGTAATTAAAGGTGCCACATAAAATATATGAAAAATATTTCTGAATTTTTTTTTTTTTTTTTTGAGGCAGAGTCTCGTTCTGTTGCCCAGGCTGGAGAGCAGTGGCGCGATCTCAGCTCACTGCAAGCTCTGCCTCCTGGGCTCACGCCATTCTCCTGCCTCAGCCTCCCGAGTAGCTGGGACTACAGGCGCCCACCACCACCACACCTGGCTAATTTTTTGTATTTTTAGTAGAGACTGGGTTTCACCGTGTTAGCCAGGATGGTCTCGACCTCCTGACCTCGTGATCCGCCCGCCTCGGCCTCCCAAAGTGTTGAGATTACAGGTGTGAGCCACCAAGACCGGCCACAAAATATTTTTAAACAAGAAAAACTTTAACATTAGGAGATTAGACTGAAAAATTTCAGTGAGATTTAACACTCCAAACATGTATATTTAGCCCAATATAAATAGTTATGTGCTGTATAATAACATTACAGTCAGCAACAGACCACATATATGATGGTAGTCCCATAATATTATAATGGAGCTGAAAAATTCCTATTGCCTAGTGATGTAACATCGTAGCATCATAGCTCAACACATCACTCACATGTTTGTGGTGATGCTTGTGTAAACAAACCTACTGTGCTGCCAGTAATATAATAGTATAGTGCACATAATTATGTTTAATACATAACACTTGGTCATTATAATAAATGACTCTTACTGGTTTATGTGTTTGCTATACCTTTTATCATTATTTTAGAGTGTACTCCTTCTACTTATTTAAAAAAAAAAAAAAAAAAAGCACTAACTGAAATAGCCTCAGGCAGGTCCTTCAGGAGGTATTCCTGAAGAAGGTGTTGTGACTGTAGGAGATGACACCTCCAGGGGTATTACTGCTCCTGAAGATTTTCCAGTGGGACAAGATGTGGAGGTGGAAGACAGTCATATTGATAATCCTGACCCTGTGTAGACCTAGGCTAATGTGTATGTTTGTGTCTTAATTTTAAACAAAAAAGTTTAAAAAGCAAAAAAAAAAAAAAAAAAAAAAATTAAACAGAGAAAAGCATATAGAATAAGGATACAGAGAAAAAAATTCTGTACAGCTGTACAATGTATTTGTGTTTTAAGCTAAGTGTTATTACAAGACTCAAAAAGTTTCAAAATTTTAAAAAATTCATAGTCAAATTTTAAAGTTCATAAAGTTAGAGCAAGCTAAGTGTAATTTATTCTTGAAGAAAGAAATATTTGCTCTATAAATTTAGTGTGGCCTAGGTTTATAATGTGTATAAAGTCTACAAGAGTTTACAATAATGTTCCAGGCCTTCATATTCACTCACCACTCATCCAGAGCAACTTCAAGTGCTGCAAACTCCAGTCATGGCAAGTACCCTATGCTTATCTATGTTTATCTATGTTTATGTTTTATACTGCATTCTGAACAGGACCTTTTCAATGTTTAGATATGCTTAGCCACACAAATACCATTGTGTTACAATTGCCTACAGTATTTGATACAGTAACAAGCCATACAGGTTTGTAGCCTAGCAGCAATAGGCTATGCCATATAGCCTATGTGTGTGGCAGGCTACACCATCCAGGTTTGTGTATGTACAGTCTATGATGTTTGTACAGTGATGAAATTGACTAACAATGCATTTCTGAGAGCATATTCTCGTCAAGTGGCGCATGACAGAATAATGTAAATGTGCATTAAAAAGTTGTGTGATAAATGTGAAATACAGAATTTTCAACTTCTAAACAACAGGGAACTATTAATTGATACAACTTGAAACATCTCATTTAAGACATCTTTCAGGTGAAAGTACGCTATGCATTTTATGGTGTCACCTACTGGCAAAGTGTAGAAATGCAGCCACCTATAGCTAAGATGGCCTCATGAAAAGTGGGCAGTGGGGCGATGAGTGTTCTTTATTTCTTCCCAGTCTGTCTATTCCACCCTTCCTTGGACTCAAACATTACTGTAATTTTTCTATTTAAAAATAAGTAGTATAAACTTTTCCTCAGATACAAGAGCTAAATACATTTTTATTTCTAAGTTTTAAGGTTGACAGAGACAAGGAGGATAAAGAGGTCAGAGTGAGAGATGGGCAGGAGTTAGAGCATAGACAGTTTTGTGTATCATATTGAGGTTCCTGAAGCTTTACCCTGTACCAAATATGGAATCACTGAAAAGTTTTAATTATGGGAGTAACATTTGTTGTTTCAGAAAAATCACTCTGGCAGCAATGAGGACGACAGTATAGGGCAACTTAAGACTGGAGGCAGAATAGACAACTCAGTGACACGTGAAAAGGTCCAGACAAGAAAGGATGAAAGTCTGAAATGGTAAACACTGGAAATAAAATAGTAGCTATAGGAAGAGATGAGGAGAAAGAACATAAAAAATGTGAAGTAAGAAAAAGTGACGGATCTTAGTGAGTGAATGTATTTAGGATATGCCCCAGATTCTTGTTTGGGAGCTGGAGAGAGACAGGCTTCATCGCTTCAGGAGGAGAAGCAGTTTTGCAGAGAAAGACAAAAATTTAGTTTAGGACATATGAGTTGCCTGTGAGGCACCATCTTAAAGATAGTTGAAGATATGTTTCTGAAACTCAGGAAAGAGGTTCGAATTTCACTGAAATATAGATTTAGAAGAATTTGCATATATGTAGTAGAAGAGGTAAGTGGAAAATAAGAGAATGACGTATCTGAAGTTATAGGAAAAAAGAGTTCCAATAGGAAATGACTAAATTTGAAGACTCAAAAGAGACCAAAGACTATGATAATTAGAAGATCACAAGTGACCACTGGCAGAATAGCTTCAGTAGAGGGAAAAAGTGAAGGAGTATAAATCAGTCAAGTACAGACAATCAAATAAATATTGACTGTCTATTCTGGCAAAAATTGTGCTAGGGCTAGGGAATATTGGTGAAGAAAACCAATAAACTCTCATTGAGTTTACTGTCTATTGAGAAATATACATTAAATACTTACAAAGAGGGAAGCAGAAAAAAGGAAAGTATTTTCTTTAAGAATATGAGCTGTAAAAGGAAGAAGGAACTGGAAGAAACAAAGAAGACAGTTTGTTGTTTATTTCTTATAAGCTTATAGAATGTGGCTAAAGTACTAGTAAAGGGAGAGGTTGAAATTATAAGATAAAATGAATAACCAGTGAAGCAATGTCCAAATGGGTTATCCACTTTCCCACCCACCATGTCTAGTTAACTCCTTCAAGTTCATCCTTCAAAATTAGGCTTAACTGTTAACACCCATCCAGATAAGCATTCTTGACACCCTTATCCCTGGCTCCCACAAACCAGGTCAATTGCCCTTTCCTCTGTACACCTTCTATTAATATCTATTATGATATGCATAGGGTATATGTTTTTAGTTTTTAATAATTTTATTTTATTTATAAAACAAACCTATACCTACTGCAGAACAAAAATAAACAAACAAATCAACACAAAAAAGATAACAAAAATTGCTCAAGTGGACTATTCAGACACCCAATTGAAGACATTCACTATTTAGATACTCACTTCCTCAAGACCTTCTCTAGAAGATACTTCCTTATTATAACCACATGGAATATCCAAAATAAATGGCTGCTAAGTTGAAGAAGTCTATTCCCTCACCCTAGATGCCTCTAAAACAAATGTACTTCTACCCTGTTGACCACAACCAGAAATTCCTCCAAAAGGAATGTAATTATAACAAACCATATTGGATTGAACATACACATTTCTCTCTGCTCTTTTCCAAAACTTCACTAAAATGACAAAAAAGCAAAAAACAAAAAAGTTTCCATCTATGAAGAAAAAGAGAATGAGAGAGGAAACAACAGCTGATGAGAGTGGAGGCATTTCATCAAAGTACAAAAAAATGAAAACAGATGGTTGAGTCATAACTAACTACCCAGAATACAAAAGCTAAAACCTAAGTAACTGCTAAGAGGAACATTGGTAAGAAGCAAACTCAGAAATTAATCAGAAATTGAAGGCAATACTGATGGCTATGTAAAGGCAGGGTTGAAAACAGAAAAGCTAGTTGACAGTCTCCATAAGGAACACTTATACCCCCATTCTCCCTCTATTCTGAGCAGTCAGGCTAGTGCTTCTCTCCCACCTCAGCATAGGAAGCAGAACTGTTCTAAAGAAACTATGAGAGGCTCCAGACCCAGGGGCAGCAGGACTAAAAACAAAGGAATTGAGTAAGTCTACATACAGAACTGTGAGACTCAGCATCAACCTGGACCTATCTCAAATCCCAGAATATTGCTAGCCAGATTTACAGCTTTCAGAGATTAAAAGATTCCTCTGTGGAAATTTTTGGAAAAGTCCCAAAGAAAAGATCTAAAGTTACTGACATTTGGAGAGTAAGTCTCCAACAAAAGAGCCAACTGGGCATCATGCTATAAATAAGCCCACTATACAGAGCTACTAATCAGCTCTATAGGGCCTCACTCTTAAATATGAAAGGACAGTTCAGAATCACCATACATTGTGGGAACACCTCTACTATGAAAGAGGGCAAAAAAAAAGAAAGTAAAAAACAGAAAACCATCCAGTCTAGGTAAAACAAAGACCATTCAGGAAGCAGATAACAATATTTTTACATTAAATATAATAAATAATCTTAGAGAAATAAATGAAACATGACATAAAATCATATGCAACCAAATATAAGACTAACATAAAATATTTGCTTACCATTTACTTTTTCTGAGAAAGCTACTTGAGCAAAATAAGGGGTTTACCAATTAAAATAAAGTCATAAGAGCCAGGAAACAGGCAGAGACTGTTTCACGAGGTGAGGATGAAGGTTCATGGTTGCCACTCTGACACAGGCCTAACGAGCAAAAGCAAAGATTGAATAAAGATGACAGGGGACTTTCCAGAAGGAATATCTTCAAGGGCAAAAAACTGACAGATGACTGTAGTACCACCTGACTTTAACAAAATATATCTATATTGCCTTACAAAAAATTTTTTAAAAATTAAATATCTGATATTTCAATAGAAATGGCTCCCCAATATATTATCTGGAAGTTTAGAAGATGTCACTTATTTTGTCTCTAAGTTATTTTCAAAACCCTCTTCCAAATTTACTTCTTTGTAATGGATATCCATATGAGAAGACAGACTGCAATTCAGAATAAAATCCTGAAAAAAAATCCTTCTTAGAATCTTAGAATGGAATGAAGTTTCATGGAACAAGATATAGTCATTAAGAGAATGGATGCACAGTACTGACTGTGTTCAGATCCCTACTCTGCTACTTAATATAACCTAGGGCAAGTTACTTGATCCCTGTGTTTTAGTCTCTTCACCTCTAAATTAGGGATAGTAATAGTATCTATCAAGTCAGGTTGTTGTAATGATCAAATGATAATCTGAGTAAAGAACTTAGCACAATGTCTGACATATAACAAGTGTTCAATAAATATCAGCTATTTTTATTATGTTTATTTATGTTATAGGATACCAAATTGACAATGATCCACCATGATTGCTAGCATTACAATCCACTTCTGCCCCCAAAACTTACTTACCATTCAATATACCAATATTATAAATGGAGGTCTATCAGATTTTTAAAAATCTCTTACCTCCAATATCATATAAAAACAAATCCCAGATGAACCAAAGATTTGCACATAAGAAAATGAAAAACAACAGAAAATAGAATAGGGATTTCATATCTTTGTCAATTTTCTTACTCATTCTTGATATCAGTTTCCTTTATTGCTAAATAAAAAATATACAGAAATTATCTGTCTGCTCATTGCCAGTCCTCAAAAATCTATTTCATCCAGATAAAAATAAATGGTAACTCTCTTCTCTAATCAAATTTAGTATGGATGTGACTTTTGACTTTGGCCAAAACTCAGAATCACAGGCAGAAATTTAGGAGGTAAGGTCATGTAATTATAATTTATTCATCTAGATTTTGTTTCTTCGCCTCACCGTTTGGTCTGATGCTTGGTCATTTCAATATCCCTTATTTCTACCCAATTCTGTAAAGTTTTAAAGATAGATTAAAAACATATTTGTAATATATGAAAAGTCATTACCTTGGGTTTGGTATTTCTCCAAGAATCTCATCTAATTTGTCAATGAAATTAATAAAATTAGACAATCCCTTTACATGTGTCCTTAAAGGATCTGATGGTGGTGGTGCATATCCTTTCCCTCCAAGCTCTATTGTTCTAATAAATGACGTGGCCACCTATGAATTAAAACAAACGGATAAGTTATGTCCAGTGATTTAAACTGTAATTTACTTCATAAAGCTAAGTAAATCTATATAATTCTGGGTATACAGTTAAAAGTGAAGCACATTTTATGGCTCGTGACACACTTTGAGTCAGAAGTAACTAACCAAAGAAACAAATGCCATGCAGAATTCATGCTAGCAAGTGTGGTGGCAATGACACCCAGCTGCAGATTGAGGCTGAGGAGCTGAGTTAGGGGACAAATTAAGAGCTAAAGTATATTAATTAGAATGTATTATTGACTCTAAAGTACTCATTTATGAATATATTATAATATAGTTGACTACTAGCTATTGAAATTGTTATATGGAACAAGGGAATTTTTAGCGTCAGGTGATCTGTTGTGTTAAACAGGTGAATTGGTTGGGCAATTTAACACTTCCAAACCTCAGCCTCTCTATTTGTAAAATAAAAATACAGACTAGATAATCACTAAGTTACATACAGCTTTCCCATCCTGGGATCATGTATAGTTCAAAAGGTTTGTCCTTACAATGATAAAAATACATATGTGATAGCTGTACGTAAGTGTTCCAATCAAACATGAAATGTTCCAAGGTACATTCTAAGAAAGACAAATCCTGTGAAATGTCGATAATTTAGGAGAAAGTTCCATGGTCAAATAAATTAGGAAACAACAGATTAAATAACAAGCTTAATTTGCTACAAGCAGATTTCTTTATGGCAGGACTTCTCAGAGCTCTTATATACAATCATGGATTATGTATAACCAATAAGGGTATATACTACTTCTAAACATTTTGCCCTTGGAAACATTTATTCAAAGAACATTTAACAGAAACGTTTTGACACTGGAAACATTTATTCACAGAGAATTTATCAGGGCTAGCACTATACAGAACATATGTAAGGAAACACTGCTTCAGAGAAATTCTCCTTTACCAAACTTGAAGGATATGGTAAAAAATTAAAATACCATGGATTTTCAAATACAGAGGTAGAACATAAATTAACCACTTAAAAGTTGTTTCATCCTAGTTACAAGCATATTAGGATACATGGATCCACTGTGCAAGGAGTCTTAATTTTGAACATGTCACACATCCATACCAAAAAGATAGACATTTGTTTCTCTCGAGCAGCATGTTTCAAATCAGTGAAGGCTTCTCTTCCTAGTCCTCTATCAGGAATATTGAGAATATAAGCCACAGCCAGGTCATTCTTTGAATTCACTAGCAGATTTAAATATGAAAAGATAATTTTCCTTGCTAGCAGCTGCACCTGTGCAATAAAATATTCAGTTAATTTCTTTATTGCAGTTCTTCTAAATCCATAATCTTTTTCATATGCAGTAAAAATGTATATAATCATTCAATCACAATACCTCACTTAACTCTTTAGAAAAAGAAAACTGCCATATAAAAACAGGTTGGACAATCAATAAACTCCATCTCTCCCCAAATTCTTGACTGACTACCAAATTTGGCAGGCAGAGGGGAGACCTACAAAAATCCAGCTAAAAAAAGCAGCAAAGGAAGACCCAAGAACAGATATCAGCAGTTGTATACCAACATAGAATGGAGACAGAGTATTAAGTTGGAATTCAGGCAAGTCAGTTGCCCACTAGCACGAAAACACAATATTTCTCAGAAGAACATAGAGGAATCCAGAGTTGTTATAAAATATTACCTATAATATCCAGTTTTCATCCAAAAATCAATAAACAAAGAAAAAAGAAGGTGTGATCCCCCTACTCAAGGTAAAAAGTAGTCAACAGAAATTGTCACCAAGTAGACTTAGATGCCGAGTTTAGGAGAAAAACATCAAGGCAGTTATTATGAATTATGTTCAAGATATTAACAGGAAATATGTTCAATGAATTAAAAGAATATCTGTTACCAACAAATTAACAGAGGGAATGTCAACAGAAAAGTGGACAAAATAAATTCTGGAAATGAAAAGTACAATAAGTAAAACAAAATTTGCTTGATGGGTTCAACAGCAACTTGGAGAGAGTAGAAGAAAGTATTGTTGAACTTATAGACAAACCAATAGATATTATCAAATCTGAAAAACAAAGGAGAACAACAACAAAAAAGATGAAAGAATCAAAGGGATTAATGAGACAATTTAAGAGGTCAAACATACACGTAATTGGAATCCCTGAAGAGAAGTGAAAAGAGTAGAAAAAATACATGAATACATTTTGTCCCAAAGCATCCCAAATTTAGTAGAAAACATTAATTTATAGATCCAATAAGCTATTTAAGTAGGAAAACCAAACAAAATGAATACAAACTCTGACAGCCAAAGGTAAGAGAAAATCTTGAGTGCAGCCAGAACAAAATGACACATTACCTACAGAGGAACAATAATAAGGTTAACAAATCATCCAGAAGTATGTAGGCCAGCTGATACTGGAACAGTATATTAAAAATGCTGAGAAACAATCTAAATTACTATACGATTACAATAATTAAGATAGAGTAGTATTTACGAAAGAACACTCAGCTCAATGGAACAGAATAGCGTGCAGAAATAGACCAACACAAATATAGCAATCTGATTTTTCACAAATGTGCAAAAGGAACAATGAAGAAAAGACAGTCTTTTCAATAATTGGTGTTGGAGCAATTGGTCATCCATATGCAAAACACATGAACTTCAACTTAAACTTCACACCTTTTATAAAAGTAAACTCAAAGTGGATCATAAGTCTATAAATGTGCAATATAAACTATTAAACTTTTAAAAGAAAACATAATAGAAAATCTGCATGACCTGGAATAAGGCAAAGAGTTCTTACATAAGACACCAGAAGCACAATGAGAAAAGGAAAAATAAAAAGATAAATTTCATTTCATCAAAATCAAATTCCTTTTTTTTTTTTCTTTTTTTGAGAAACAGGGTCTTGCTGTTAGGCTGGAGTGCAGTGGCACAATCAGGGCACACTGTAACCTCAACCTCCCAGGCTTAAGTGATCCTTCTGCCTCAGCCTCCCCGGTAGCTAGGATTACAGGCATGTGCCACCACAAGCAGCAAAACGTTTTTATTTTTTGTAGAGAAAAGGTCCCACTATGTTGCCCAGGTTGGTGTTGAACTCCTGGGCTCCAGTGATCCTTCTGCCTTGACCTCCAAAAGTGCTGGGAATACAGGTGTGAGCCACCATGAGCAGCGCAAAATTAAATTCCTTGCATGGAATTTTCTTCCTATTTTTGCCTTCTCAACTACTTCGATCCCACCTTCTGCTCTAGAATCCTGTTTCTAATTCTTATTGTTCCCAAACTGTCCACTTGAAATCATATTCTTGCCTATTCCCTCAGATAACAGACTCACGAATTCTAAACTCGACTCCCACTCAAAACACATGAAATTCAAAAATCCTTCAGTAATTTCAGTCACAACTAATATCCCCGGAATTTATCATCTGTAAATGCTAAGAAAATATTTCCCTTATTAAAACTAAAATTTCATCATATTCAATCTAATCACGTTAAATTTTTGAAGCATAAAAGAAACTAAAAAAGGCAGCAATAAAAAATTACAAATCCTTAGCAAGCCTCTTAGATAGTTGTTAAGCATATACACCTTAAAATAAATTCAAAAGATAATATATTTTGACTGTTTAAGTTTCCATGTAAAAAACAATTATTAAAAACTAGGAGGCAGGCAGGGTCAATTTAAAAGAAAAACTTCACTGGACAGGAAAGCATTGCCTTAAATATGGACTCGAGATAGAATTAAAGCAAAATTAATTACAAGAAAACAAAGTTTAAAGATTAACCATGAGAAAGATTTTTTCTTGCATATTAAGTAAATGTTACCTTTTCAGAGATGCTCCCTGATTCCCCAGTCTAAAGTAGACATTCATGTATTCTCTTTCCTGCCATCCTGTGATAACTCTGCATATCACCCTATTATAATTCTCTGCATACTTTTCTTTTTAATATTTTTTTAAGGATACAATATTTCACTATGTTGCCCAGCCTAATCTTGAACTCCTGGGCTCAAGTGATCCTCCTGCCTTGACCTCCCAAAGTGCTGGGATTACAGGCATGAGCCACCATGCCTAGCCACTTTCTGATAACGTTTCTTAATCCTCCTATTACTTTGTGAGTTCCATGAGAGCAAATCATCTGTCCTTAGATCCTAACAGAATGACTCACATTATAGTAGGTAATCAATCTGTTTTTGTCAATAGGTTCTCAATGAGTTTTCATTCAATGATGAATGAAATACATAAATTTGACTCTTTAAAAATTTCAAAATTAAAAATCTATTAAGAAAAACTTACCTGAGGCTGGGTGTGGTGGCTCACACCTGTAATCCCACCACTAGGAGGCCAAGGCAGGTGGGTCACTTGAGACCAAGAGTTCAAGACCAGCCTGGCCAACACAGTGAAACCCTGTCTCTACTAAAAATACAAAAAAATTAGCTGGACGTGGTGGCACACACCTGTAATCCCAGCTACTCGGGAGGCTGTGGCACAAGAATCACTTGAACCTGGGAGGTGTAGATTGCAGTGAGCCAAGATAGTGCTACTGCACTCCAGCCTGAGCGACAGAATGAGACTCTCCAAAGAAAAAAAACTTACCTGGGATAAAATAAATGCCATATTTTTTATTATGGTGCCTTACAAAGAAAGGTATTCTAAGTCACAACCAAATAAAAATAAGCTTTAAGGCTTCTCCTAAAATTTTATAAAATAATGTATAATATAGTTTTCTGATTATATTTCTTTTTTTTTTTTTTTGAGATGATGTTTCCCTCTTGTTGCCCAGGCTGGAGTGCAATGACACGATCTCGGCTCACCACAACCTCAGCCTCCCAAGTTCAAGCGATTCTCCTGCCTCAGCCTCCCAAGTAGCTGAGATTACAGGTGTGTGCCGCCACGCCTGGCTAATTTTGTATTTTTAGTAGAGACGGGATTTCTCCATGTTGGTCAGGCTGGTGTCAAACTCCTAACCTCAGGTGATCTGCCTGCCTCAGCCTCCCAAAGTGCTGGGATTACAGGCGTTAACCACCATGCCCAGCCTCTGCTCATATTTCAAACGTCCTTTTATCTTTACTTTCACAGTAAATCACAATACTTCTATTACACAAGTCTATAATATGAGTTTCCATTTTAACTTCACAGTGCAATAGTCTGTCTAAAACACAATTCTTTGTATTCCTTTGACATCTGAGAAGAATAACACAATTTACCGAAAATCAAAGCAGAGAAAAAGTGACATTCACATTGTAATCAGAAACTTTTCCTACATTTAACTTAATGCAATCTCTATGTCACCGTGCTTCTGCTGTTCAAAAATAACAAGAACTTAACAAATATGTATATACCTGATCCTAATTGGGTACAAAACCAGGGCTTAAGCTCTCACAGCTACAACTTGCTCTTTAAGGTTAGCAAATTTTGTCCTTCTGATCTGTGATGTTGGGCAAACTTCAGGGAAAAACATCTTGGAGTCCTCAGAGTTAGAGTGTTTCTTTTAGCTCATGGCTGCAATTGGAAATCTATCCCTCTTATTATGGTCAGATAACATGGCTGTTATGGTTTCCTTGCTCTTGTATTTACAAGTGAGTTTTAAAGAGGTTCCCTGGAAAAGCAGTCCACATAAGTATAGTTATGATGTCCAAGAGCAAGGGCCTAAATTGAAAAAATCCACAAGATTGAAGCCTTTACCAAAACACCAAAAATAAGGATACTGTTCTGTTTATTTGTTTAATAAACTGATTCTATCCATACCACAAAGTATTTGCAATGTTTGTTTAGAAGCTGGACAATTTTATTTAAGCTTTCTGACAATTCCAAGTTTCTTTTCCTATCTCTTCTTACTGAGAGGCAGATATTCAACCTCAGTTTGAAGAAAGTCAGTTTTTCTAAGCTGAGAAGATTAACAATTTATACAGGGTCTTTTTTCAACTTTTGTTTGCCAATGCATAAATGCTTATATATACTGACAAAAAAAAATTTGGACAAAAACTAAGATACTTAGTAGATTTTTTTTTTTAACTGATGATTTTCTTTTTCTGGCCTTTATTCTATTATTCCCTTCATTACTTCAGAATTTTAAAAGCAATGGTTTAGTACCTTAGGAAAAATAAAATGAAGTAAAATAAAATAAGGAAACAAAAATATTGTTTCTCAAATTCAATCCATTCACCTACTTGAAGACTCCGGTGTCATATTAGTAAACACATTTGATGGTCAAAATATTTCTCTGCAAGACTGCAGCCCAAAAATTCACATTAGGATTTTAATTAGAGCTACATTGACTTCCAGCCGGGTGCGGTGGCTCACGCCTGTAATTCCAGCACTTTGGGAGGCCGAGGTGGGTGGATCACGAGATCAGGAGTTCAAGACCAGCCTGGCCAACATGGTGAAACCCTGTCTCTACTAAAAATACAAAATTAGCCAGGCGTGGTGGCACGTGCCTGTAATCCCAGCTGCTCAGGAGGCTAAGGCAGGAGAATTGCTTGAACCCAGGAGGCGGAGATTGCAGTGAGCTGAGATCACACCACTGCACTCCAGCCTGGGTGACAGAGTGAAACTCCGTCTCAGAGGGGAAAAAAGAAATACACTGACTTCCAAAAAGACCTTGTAAAAAGAAAAATTAGAAACTGCAAGTATCAGAAGCATGGTTAGGAAGATGGCTGCCAATTTAATACTCCTCAGAAAATTAAATCCATTAGTTGAACTAGTAGGTAAAATTCTATTAGAAAATATAATCCAAGAAAGCAAAAGTTAGAAATTAGAGAATTAACACAATGAAACTATCAGTGTTGTTTAAATCAGGAAACTACATGCTTATAATCTTTAGTCACAGATACCCCTTTAAACTTTATAAGCCGAAGTTCTAAAAGCTTAATTCTTTTCACATATACAAATTGGTTCATTCCTCTTTAAAAATACAAATATAACAATTATAATTTCCTCCCTATAGCACATACAGGATAGATAAAAGAGATCTTTAAGTAATCTACCCTTTTGATACACAAATACACTGCTTAAGCGCCACCGAGAAAAGATCAGGCAATTTGGCAATCACTTTGTCAAGATTTGGAGCATCAAGGGAAAAGAAAGGAAATGTAAGTGAAAAATTAATTTCAAGCAAGAGAAAATAGTTACAAATCTCTAAAAGGAACCAGGTCTGGGCAGGAAATATTCAAGGTGGGCTTGGGATATTTTCTTGTACCAGAAAAGAGGAAAATGCTTGAAAAGTCTACTAGAGCATGTAAAAAAGACACAAAAACCTGCTTGAAGCAGCTTCCTCTATTTTAGCATCAAAGATTAATGAGTGTAACTCATTTTAAAACACTGAATAAATATAAATTCATGAATCCATACAATAGACACACAAAAAGGAGAGCAATAAAAGAATATCTAATTTGCTTATATTATATATAACTATTACACTAACCCCTAAATTGGTAGAGAATTGAGGAGTTACCCTGAGATTTTTAGAGAAGGGTACTTCATCTCATTTGATAAGATAAAGCTTTACTGAGAAATGGCAAGTAATTAATGTAAAGACATAACAGAATTAGAAGCTCACTATTCTTTTTTTTTTTTTTTTTTTTTGAGATGGAGTCTCGCACTCCCTCCCAGGCTGGAGTGCAGCGGCACCATCTCGGCTCACTGCAAGCTCCGCCTCCCAGGTTCACGCCATTCTCCTGCCTCAGCCTCCAGAGTAGCTGGGACTACAGGCGCCCACCATTACACCTGGCTACTTTTTTGTATTTTTAGTAGAGACGAGGTTTCACCGTGTTAGCCAGGATGGTCTCGATCTCCTGACCTTGTGATCCACTCGCCTCAGCCTCCCAAAGTGCTGGGATTACAGGCGTGAGCCACCATGCCTGGCCAGAATCTCACTATTCTATAGATACTACAGAAATAACTGATTCAAGTCAGGATCATCAATGCTTAAAACCATTAGATAAAAGGTTATTGAGAAACAGGATTATTTATACAGTGCCAAAGTGTCACCTCACAGATCTTTGCTGACAGCAAAGGAAAAACTACATCTTTGTACTGGAGAGACTTGGCAATTCAGGATAACCTGAGTTTGTTTCCCAATAAGATATAAAATGAAATACTCTGCATCAGTTAAGAAGTATTTCTTAGGAAATATTAAACCAAAATCTAAGCAAGATTTCAGATATCACTTCCAGTTTATTGGAAATACAGCAAATAGAGAAACAAGTTAAATAATACCACAAGGAATTAATCAGAAAATTAAAAAAAAAAGATTAGGGGAATTCTTCTGGAGTAAAAGAGTCTTAAGGAGATATAAAACCATTTTGGGGACAAATGGAGAAATTTAAATATGGAAGTTAGTAAATGATATTTTAAAATACTTATTTAAGTTTTCTTATTTCTTATATTGCAGTTATGCCATTACTTTTAGGAAATGTACGCTAAGGAATTCCAGGGACCCACATGTCAGCAACTTACTTTCAAATAGGACAGAAAAAATATCAGATGCACATATAAAACACTTTATTAAATCTAGAGTATTACAAGAGTATTACAAGAGACATACAAGTATTTGAGGGCACTGATAAAATATATATTTTAAGTGCAATCTATTTAACACGGGACATATAGAAGAATCTACCTCAGCAATGTTTGTCAAAAATGAAGGTGATTCACCAAATGTGTTAACTTACTGGAGCAGGTGATTTTGGAAGTAAATGCATTCTAGACCATTTACATATCGTATTTCTAAAATATGTTGGCTGGGCACAGTGGCTCATGCCTGTAATCCCAGCACTTTGGGAGACCAAGGCAGGCAGATCACTTGAGGTCAGGAGTTCGAAGCCAGCCTGACCATCATAGTAAAACCTGGTCTCTACTAAAAATACAAAAATTAGCCAGGCGTGGTGGTGCACGCTTGTAATCCCAGCTACTTGGGAGGCTGAGGTGGGAGGATCGCTTGAACCTGGGAGGCAGTGGTTGCAGTAAGTGGAGATCGTGCCACACTGCACTTCAGCCTGGGCAACACAGTGAGCCTCTGCCTCAAAAAAATAATAAGCAAAATAAATAAAACAAAAATAATTAAAATATGTTGAATATAATTTTACTTTTTTCAACACTCTTAAATTCTCATCTTGTCAATGATGATTTTATTAATCACAGAAACTTTGCCAAGAGTTAAGCCCCGTAAAATATTTAAGGTTAATTCTGGGCCGGGCGCAGTGGCTCACACCTGTAATCCCAGCACTTTGGGAGGCCAAGGTGGGCGGATCACGAGGTCAGGAGATCGAGACCAACCTGGCTAACAGGGTGAAACCCCATCTCTACTAAAAATACAAAAAAAAAAAAAATTAGCTGGACGTGGTGGTGGGCACCTGTAGTCCCAGCTACGCGGGAGGCTGAGGAAGGAGAATGGCGTGAACACGGGAGGCGGAGCTTCCAATGAGCTGAGATTGCACCACTGCACTCCAGTCTGGGTGACAGAAGGAGACACCGTCTCAAAAAAAAAAAAAAAAAAAAAAAGGAAGGTTAATTCTGAGCCAAATATGAGTGATCATGGTGTTATCAGGGGGTCCTTGTTCTTAGAGCTCCCAAGATGGTGGCGGGCCACTTTCAAGATGGCAGCAAGCCTCTTGTTCTCTGACCTGGGGTTCTTGGCCTCACAGATTCCAAGGAATGGAATCTGGGGCCATGCAGTGAGTGTTATAGCTCTATTAGAAGCCATGGGTCACGGAAGAGAACCGTGGAACCCAGCGACTAGTGTTCAGCTCGATTAGGATGAACCTGGGCATTTAGCCATGCAGGAACAATGGCAAGCCTTTAGCCACTTGGGAGCGGCAATGGGCGCCTGGCTAGATCAGGAGCACAGTGGACACCCTACCGAAGTCAGCAGCGGGTCTGCAACAGCCACAAACAGCAGTGGTGGACTGGAGCAAAAGCTCTGCTCAAGCCATAACAAACACGGACCAGAAGAGTGTGCAGTTGCAAGATTTAATAGAGTGAAAACAGAGCTCCCATAAAATGGGAGGGGACCCAAAGGGTGTTGAAGTTCCTGCTTGAATGCCTGGGTTTATATTCCAATCATTGTCCCCGCCCGCTCCCCACCATGCTCTCAGGCGATAGATGATTGGCTATTTCTTTACCTCCTGTTTTAGCCTAATTAGCATTTTAGTGAGCTGTCTTTACTACCTGATTGGTTGAGTGTGAGCTAAGTTGCAAGCCACTTGTTTAAAGGTGGATGCGGTCACCTTCCCAGCTAGGCTTAGGAATTCTTAGTCGGCCTAGGAAATCCAGCTAGTCCTGTCTCTCAATGGCCTGAGGCGTAGTCTCAAGAGATCCTGAGAACATGTGCCCAAGGTGGTTGGGTTATAGCTTGGTTATATATGGTTTTTTTGTTTTGTTTTTGTTTTTTTTGAGATGGAGTCTTCCTCTGTCACTCAGGCTGGAGTGCAGTGGTGTAATCTCAGCTCACTGTAACCTCCACCTCCCTGGTTCAACCAATTCCCCTGCCTCAGCCTCCCAAGTAGCTGGGGTAATATATGTTTTAGAGAGACATAAGACATCAATCAGTACATGTGAGGTAAAGATTGGTTCAGCCTGGAAAGGTGGGACACCTTGAAATGGGGCTTACAGGTCATAGGTAGATTCAAAGATTTTCTGATTGGCAAGCAATTGGTTGAAAGAATTATTATCTAAAGACCTGGAATCAGTAGAAAGGAGTCTCTGGTTTAAGATATGGGATTGTGAAGACCAAGGTTCTTATTATGTAGATGAAGTCTCATAGGTGGCCACCCTTAGGAACAATAGATGGCAAATGCTTCCTATTAAAAGGTGCTAGACTCTCAGTTATCTCTTCAGGACTGGGAGGGCCTGGAAGGGGAAAGATTTAGTTAATTGATAGAGATCCTTTACAAACGCAAATTTTCCTCCACAAAAGACAGCTTTGTAGGACCACTTCAAAATATGGCAAAGAAACATATTTTGGGGTAAAATATTTTTATTTCCTTCTCTATCTGTCATGTGATGTTATGCCAGAGTCAGGCTGGAAAGTAAACCACATTATAGAGGGTTAAATAAAACCCATCTGATGAGATGTTACAGTTTAGAAGGTATGACTCCCCAGGCCCCTTAAATAGGAATTTGGGCAAGAGAGAAAAAAGGTCATAGTTTAGTCCCCGTTTTCGTAAGTACTACTACTATGGTTAGTGGGGTTACCATATATGTTTAGGTACCCAGCATAGTATTCAGCTGAACGTAAATTATATTAAACCAAACTTGTATGTGGCACTACTTTTCGGTGGTTTATACGACAATCCCTATCATCCAAACTCCTGATATATGAGTTGTACTACTGCAAGGGGTACAGACCAGATTTTTCAGTTGAGCATATTCTCCCAAGGATGAACCACCTAAAAGAGTAAATGTGAAGTTTACCAAAGAGAGTCAAAGAACTCTGACAAACTGGACCTTCAATTACTTTCCTGATACTTTGAATGATAACTATTTTTATTCAATGCCTGTTACCTTGGCCCCAAACCATAAAGACTCTTTTATCACATTCTCACCAGCCTCCAATGTACTATTCTTTGCGAATACAGTTTTAAACAAACTAAAGATTTGTAAAAAAATTTTTTACAAAGCATTAGTAACTTTAAGGTACCACCAAATTCAGTGATTTGAAAGGGATTATAGTCTGCTTTAATTTACTCACAGTTTATCAGTACCTTTTCATTATCATGGTTGTATTTACTTGTTGGTGATGTTGGTATAGAAAGATCAGTTTCATCACCTACTGCATACTGTTTGCCAGACAGAAAATCCAGTAGTTGACTCTGTAGAAAACATAGAGTATTACTAATAAAATGCTATGCTGACTATAAAAAATACTTCACACAAAGCTCTACTCAGTGTCATTGATGTTTCAGTTGAGAGTATTACCTGACAGTTGTTAGCAATCATTAAGAATACATATAATTAAACTTCATAATGTAACTGCCCATGGGTTCTTCCTGTGTGCTACACAAATAAAGACTACATAACTGCAGTAAAGAAAGAGTTTAGGGTCAGGTACCGTGGCTCACACCTGTAATCCTCAGTTTGTGTGGCCAAAGCAGGTGGATTGCTGGAGCCCGGGAGTTCAAGACCAGCCTGGGCAACACAATGAAACTCTGTCTCTGCAAAAGATGCAAAACATTAGCTGGGCATGGTGGCATGTGCCTGTAGTCCCAGCTGCTCAAGAGGCTCAGGTGGGATGATCACTTGAGCCCAGGAAGGCTGCAGTGAGCTGCGACTACACCACTGCACTCCAACCTGGGCGCCAGAGTAATACCCTGTCTCAAAAAAGGGTTTAATAGGCACAAGGCTGGCCATGCCACGTGGGAGACAGGTAGTATTCAAACCAAGCTCATCCAAAACTCATAGGTTAGGGGGTTTTCAAAGGCAATTTGGAAGAAGGGGTGAGGGGTGGCTAGGCTTGCTGCTTATTGGTGGAGGCAGAGATGATATCATAGGGGATCAAAGCTGTCGTCCTGCATGCTGAATTGCTTCTGGGTAGGTCCAGGTGGAACCATGGGTGTCAGACATGCAAAGAACCTGAAAAGATATCTCAAAAGGCCAACCTACAATAACGGTGCTATCTGCTTTTGTTTCAGCTAAGGAAAATACGTCTTATAACAAATATATTTATATCAAATTATTATGTATTTAATTATAGCCTCTTATGCATCTGTTTCTGTTTAACTCCTTTTTTTCCTTTTTTTTTTTTTTTTGTTTTACTGTTCTTCTACTTGGAAAATTACTAAGTACTTCATGATTTCTTTACCTAATATTTTTCTTTGTGCTTTCAATATTTATTGTGCTTAATTTTCAAGAAACTAATTTTGGTCTGAATTGATCTACCAAAGGGTTGGGAACCCTTTTTTTTTTTAATCGTCATGAAAATGATTTTTAATAAGTATCAGATGAAATTACTCTGAAGTATTTATCTCAATGTTATGCAATTACAAAGGAAAGTCTGCTTTTTTATACCTTCGTGTTGTATTTGAAAAAGTAATAACCTTCTCTTATTTTTATCTGATAATTTTATAACCAGATAATAACTGTCACAGGAAAACAGTGAACAACTTGAATTGTCAGCTTATACAGGAGGAACTAGCTCATAAAACTTACAAATGTTTAAACATACTACACAGTAAATAAATTCTTACCACATATGTAGAACATCAATACACGAAATTTATAGTAACCCAGTAACTGCAACTACCAGCCTGCATCTAATCCCTTTTGTGAGTAATTTCATCATTACATCTCTGCTAGAAACCTTAAAAGAAATGTGGGTGCTCCCAGGGAGAACTGGAACCTTGATCTGGAATACTTTCCACCCATCCTGCAGTTTGAGAGTAAATCTTTACACCTGTCTCTTAAAACAGAAGATCCTAGATGGACTTAGACTATATTATGTCCTGTGTTTTTCAATCCAGTCTGAGATTTCGAACAGGGGCTGCCCTTTTTTATTCCACTCTAGCAACAAGCTTTCATCTGCATCCCTGAGAAGACCCAGCCCACCTGCCCAACATCTAGGAAGAGGAGCGAGGAAGCAGCAGAGCAAGGGATGCAGTTGGAAATAAAAGCATTCTTTGGTTTTTAGGAAGAAAAAAGAAAACTTTTTGATAAAGTAGGAGATGCAAATATTTACAAAAATAAAATCTAGCTCTGTATTTGGTAACCATGTGTACACAAAAAAAGCATTTCTCTGAGACGTCTGGACTTCGGAGGTTTGCTCCTGGTTTTACATTAAACTGAAGCTCCTTGGGTCCCTGGTTCCTTCTTCTCAGCTTGGACAGTGAGTTGGTGCCAGGTGGCTTCTTCAATGTTCTGAAGCAGGTGGCTTTCCCATTGTCTCACTTGCCGCATGACAGCCGCCAGCTTCTTCAGGTCTCGTCTCTTCTTCTGGACCGTGATGGGAATCCCAGGCAATCTCAAGTTTAGGGACCAGCTCCATGCTAAGAGGGACTCTTCCTTCTGCCGCTCCAGAGTCAATGAGGCTGACACTGGTAGATCTTCCCCAGGAGCCAAGAGATCTGGCCTAGGCAGCAGCAAGCTTCCTCTTTCTGAAGGTGGCTGTATAGTTGACCCCTGCCAGGTAGATCAGAAGGTCCTAAAAAGTGTGCAGGCATCAGGGACCCACCCACAGGACCCCATTCACTGATGTTGATGCATCTCCCAGCAGCCGCAGGCTCCAACTAAGGACCATTTCTGCAGAGGTGCTACATTTTATGAGCTTTCTCAAGGGTGGCCTTCTCATCACAAAGAAGTTAAAGCCAAAAACCTATGCCTTCGGCTGCATTCTTCCGTGGGTAGTTGCAGCACCCTCTGCCATCCCCCCATCCCAGAGAGCCCAGCATCATGAAGCACCCGCGGCACCCCCACCCAGACCCAGGCCCACGCAGGTGCACTGCCTTCTTTTTTGCCAGATCCATAGTTTTATGTTGAGGTGCTATTCTTGAATTTTCCCAAGTACCTAACATTTATACGTATTCAAGTTGCTGTCATTCCCCCCAGTAGCTCTGTTCTGTTACGCATGTGTGTTGTCAGCTAACTCATCCTTCTCTGGCTGCTGGAAACCCTTAAATGGTGTGTTGTTTTCTTCATTAGCTTTTTGGGACTCAGATCTGACTGCTGAGGTAGCTTAAGTGATGACAGTTCTACAAGTAATAGAAGTTGAAACTGTATCTATACTTACAGAGCAGCAGTGGACAAACAAACAGGCTACCAGTCATCTGCTGAGGCTAAGGAAGAGTCTTGTGTTCTCCCAAGCCTCACCAACAAGAAGTGAGCCCATCTATTCAGCTACTTCTTGGCTTGAGGGTCAGGGAATATGAGCGTACCTACAGAGGTCATTTGCTGACCTTCCCCCAAAGACATCCACAGATCTCTGAGGCTAAGCTCTTCTCAGGATTAACCATTTCTGCTCCTCACCCCAGGTCTCTGATCCTGTCTTCCAGATACTTGCTCAGTTCATGAGAAAGCAAGCCCTGAATCAAATCTCTCTACTTAGTCTCCAGTTACAATCTAAGGCCTTGTATGCTCCGAGATGCCCATGGGCCCTGAATCCATTTTCCTTAGGAGAGGAATCGTAAGTAGGGAGTGAAGAGGGAAGGGGCACTGTTTAAGTGACCACATTCCCCAAATTGCCCTGACTTAGCTTTATCTTAATTCCTCATAATCCCTACCTTATTTCAGCTACAACAAATATGAAACAAAGAAACTTTATCAGGATTATGAAAATTCAGGATCATGACATTCAAAACTGTTTGGAATATTCTAATATGTACCTTGAAAGAGACTTTTAGCAAAAATTGGGATTATACTTAGTGCATTTTTGAGAAATCAATCTAGGGATATGTTTTCCTGTCTACTTTTTCCCCGCACTGGAAATTTCCCTAGAACAAACAATAGTATCAGAGATTAAGTTGTTGATCTTCCACGGTTAAAATGCAGAACATTTTCTACTTCATGTACTACCATCTTAGCAGCTTCAATTTTACTCCTGATGACATGATGACATTTGGAGAGAGTCTCCCACAGAGACAACCTCAAACTTGTACCCTGATATATATCATACTATAACTTAACCCACTCAAATGAGGAAACTTAGACAAGGGCAAGGAATAGAAGGAAAACAATGCGCCCGAAGACCTCAGGTAGATTATACTGTCACTGGTTTTTAAGATCTTTGTTGTCCTACAATCCAGTACTGATATATGATTAAGCCTCTCTAAATCAACTATGTGAAAAATAGACAAAAATCATCTCTGTAAGCAAGCAAATAAAATATAGCTAAGGAAGAATTTAAAAAGCTATCTTTACAAGTATCCTTACCATAGTGTAGTTGTACATGTGTGTGGATATGTTTTGAGGAAGCTGTAACAAGGCAAAGGTTTTTACGATAGTTCAATGAGGCAAAGACAGCAAGCTGCCTGCCAATATCCATTCTCCCTTTCTTCCCTAGTAATAGAGCTTTTGTTTTTATTCTGGCAAGATATTACCCAGAATAAGATCTATATTCTCCATCCTCCCTTGCAGTTTGTTGCAGCCATGTGACTAACCTTTTGGCAATAAGATGAAAGAAAAAGCTATGTACCCTTAAGAGAAAAGCGAAGTGCTGTTCTTCCTTACTACTTCTTGGTACAAGGAATACCAATATAATGAATATAATGGCTGGAGCTCCAACAGTCATCTTGGACCATAAAATGGTCTTGAGGGTAGGAACCAAGGACTAAAATGGGCGAGCAGAATGATAGAAAAAGTCCAGGTCTCTGATAACCATGGAGCTATCATATCAGTCCTGGTTGCATATCTTTAGACATCTTACATAAAAGAGTTATACTTCTATTTTTCTCTAAATAACTATTGTAGTGGAGGTTTCTATTATAATCGGCTAAAACACTGTTCTCAAGTATTGTATTGAAATATTTATAAAATAATTGATTATCTTACAAAATATAGCAAACATTTTCTTCTAATTCCAGCTTCAGTTATTTATTGCCACGATTTAACTACTACTTTATTGGCACTCAGTAAATGTTCAAATAACTAAAAATATTTCCAACACTTTAAAAATAACTAGATACACCCAAATATATTCTAAAACAGTTTATAAATTCTAACATAGACAAAACCAAACTGCAAGGGATACTACTCCATTTAATTTTTACATTTATACTCCATTAAGAAAATGCTTGTGCAAAAAAAGAATAGTCTATTATCTCATGTATATTGCATAATACTATTTTCATAAAATAAATGATACCTATATGTAGTAAAATAACATTATTAATCCATAGAAAAAGTCATACCAATCATTTATCCAACATATGCCAAATGAACAGATGCACATTAAATCAAGAAAGTGAATACAAAAGCAATCTTTGACATGATTCAAAAAGAAATCAGGCCTTTGGGACTAATTTCTTTGTTAAGAATTTTTGATCTAATAAGAAGCTATTCGTATAGCAACTAAATAACAATAACACAAGTCCAAGAAAATTTACCACAAAATCTTTCTTTCAAGTAATAAGTAGCTTTCAGGTAGCTAAATTTTCCCATTTTTAACATGATTCACAAAGCAAAAACATTACCAAGTTACTATAACTGGTGATACTATAATTCAAAATAAATAGAGCTAAATTTTAATTTGATTAAAATAGAATTGTTTAAAAAATACTTACAGGAGATATTGTGTTATAATTTTCACAATTAGAAGTCAAAGCCCTACATTTTTGATAAACATCAATCAGATCTAACATATTACTATTCTTCAAGAAATCATCATAAATCTTCCTAACGTCCTCATAATGGTCAGTCACGTCCATGTTTTCAACTGGTAAGTTCAATTTCTCATGGAGCAAGTATTTCCACGTCAATAAAACATCACTGAGAGAGACTGTAAATTCTCCACTGTGCTGAAAAAGATAATGCCAAAAAAAATAAAAAAATAAAGTTGGGTATCAGAATATTCAATAACTTATAACTGAGATAAGAAATACAAATTAAATTTTGGTAAAGTCTACATTCAATTTTTGTGGGTTTGAAGAGAACACCCAAGTTGAACTATGAGACAATTTTGGAAACCAGATATAAAAGAAAAAGGTTTTCATGATTTTATAAAATATGAACAACTAAGGCAAGTTTGCACATGATAAAACTGGTAAATACATAGCCGCTGTTACATTTCTTGAAATTCGTCAAATTTCTTCTACCTAAAATGGATGGATGGGTGGGCAGTAAACTATACTTAAGTACTATTGATGGGGGAAAATTTTTATTCTTTTTAGTTCCTTTTCGTTCTTTTGGCTAATCTATTTTTAATCTCGTATTTAAAATTCTCATTGCCATAGTGAATTCCCATATATCATAATATTCCAAGGGTTTAGTCTAAAAATATGGTCATAAAGATTAATTTTTTTATTTTATTATTATTATACTTTAAGTTTTAGGGTACATGTGCACAATGTGCAGGTTAGTTACATATGTATACATGTGCCATGCTGGTGCGCTGCACCCATTAACTCGTCATTTAGCATTAGGTATATCTCCTAATGCTATCCCTCCCCCCTCCCCCTACCCAACAGTCCCCAGAGTGTGATGTTCCCCTTCCTGTGTCCATGTGTTCTCATTGTTCAATTCCCATCTATGATTGAGAACATGAGGTGTTTGGTTTTTTGTTCTTGCGATAGTTTACTGAGAATGATGATTTCCAATTTCATCCATGTCCCTACAAAGGACATGAACTCATCCTTTTTATGGCTGCATAGTATTCCATGGTGTATATGTGCCACATTTTCTTAATCCAGTCTATCATTGTTGGACATTTGGGTTGGTTCCAAGTCTTTGCTATTGTGAATAGTGCCACAATAAATATATGTGTGCATGTGTCTTTACAGCAGCATGATTTATAGTCCCTTGGGTATATACCCAGCAATGGGATGGCTGAGTCAAATGGTATTTCTAGTTCTAGATCCCTGAGGAATCACCACACTGACTTCCACAATGGTTGAACTAGTTTACAGTCCCACCAACAGTGTAAAAGTGTTCCTATTTTTCCACATCCTCTCCAGCACCTGTTGTTTCCTGACTTTTTAATGATTGCCATTCTAACTGGTGTGAGATGGTATCTCATTGTGGTTTTGATTTGCATTTCTCTGATGGCCAGTGATGGTGAGCATTTTTTCATGTGTTTTTTGGCTGCATAAATGTCTTCTTTTGAGAAGTGTCTGTTCATATCCTTTGCCCACTTTTTGATGGAGTTGTTTTTTTCTTGAAAATTTGTTTGAGTTCATTGTAGACTCTGGATATTAGCCCTTTGTCAGATGAGTAGGTTGCAAAAATTTTCTCCCATTTTGTAGGTTGCCTGTTCACTCTGACAGTAGTTTCTTTTGCTGTGCAGAAGCGCTTTAGTTTAATTAGATCCCATTTGTCAATTTTGGCTTTTGTTGCCATTGCTTTTGGTGTTTTAGACATGAAGTCCTTGCTCATGCCTATGTCCTGAATGGTAATGCCTAGGTTTTCTTCTAGGGTTTTTATGGTTTTAGGTCTAACGTTTAAGTCTTTAATCCATCTTGAATTGATTTTTGTATAAGGTGTAAGGAAGGGATCCAGTTTCAGCTTTCTACATATGGCTAGCCAGTTTTCCCAGCACCATTTATTAAATAGGGAATCCTTTCCCCATTGCTTGTTTTTCTCAGGTTTGTCAAAGATCAGATAGTTGTAGATATGTGGCATTATTTCCAAGGGCTCTGTTCTGTTCCATTGATCTATATCTCTGTTTTGGTACCAGTACCATGCTGTTTTGGTTACTGTAGCCTTGTAGTATAGTTTGAAGTCAGGTAGTGTGATGCCTCCAGCTTTGTTCTTTTGGCTTAGGATTGACTTGGCGATGCGGGCTCTTTTTTGGTTCCATGTGAACTTTAAAGTAGTTTTTTCCAATTCTGTGAAGAAAGCCATTGGTGGCTTGATGGGGATGGCATTGAATCTATAAATTACCTTGGGCAGTATGGCCATTTTCACCATATTGATTCTTCCTACCCATGAGCATGGAATGTTCTTCCATTTGTTTGTATCCTCTTTTATTTCATTGAGCAGTGGTTTGTAGTTCTCCTTGAAGAGGTCCTTCACATCCCTTGTAAGTTGGGTTCCTAGGTATTTTATTCTCTTTGAAGCAATAAAATTATGTTTCATTACTATTACTAGGAAAGCAAAACATCAGTGCTAAAACCTTGAGCCACTGCTTCTTGGCCTTTTGGCTAAGATCAAGTGTAAAACCTTGAGCCAGAGATTAATTTTGATTCTTCTCAGTTCATGGACACATGAAACTGTAACAAACAAGTGCTAAAAAGACACAGGTTTCTTTCTATAAGTTGTCAGATGTTAGTAATCAGGCAAAATTATTCTTTTTCTTTCTCTTTTTTGACAGAATTTCTATCTTTCCCACGAGAAATAAAACAGATTATAACCTGGCTACAGTGACATATATTTGCTTAGAGACCCACTAATGTTACCAACATGTTTGCATGCTAATATTTTATCTAACTATAATGCTTTCTTTAAAGTCTTCTTCAACATCTGCATAATAAATTCTCTCAGTGAACAAGTTGAAGGTTTTTTTTATTGATTCCATTCTGCTCCCTCATTAATATTCTAGAAATTAATAATGATGCCTTCCAAAAGCTGCCAGCCCTAATTCAGCAAAAATTAAATTCTAACTACTCCTTTTTAATACACCATGAGTACTAAATATTTTTAAGTATCCATATATGATTTATGAAATGTAATACATTGCTGTCTTCTATAGTTAAGTTCCTTTAATATTTTAGTAGTTTCCACTAACACCAAGATCTGTCAACTCATTGCATTTGAAGATGGGTGGGTATTCAAGTACAACTATAGTTCACTAGAACTAAACTACAATATAAACTTTACACAACAAAAACAGAAAGAAATCAAGTACTCCTAAATATTATTTCTATATATTTGACCCTTTTAAATCTATGTTTTTATACTTCCTATAATAATTAGCCACTGGTAGTACTTACTATCCACATTTAAGACTAAGTGTCCAAACTGCCTTAAAATAAGCAGCTCTTTACTCATCTATACAAACACAACTAAAAAAAATTATCCTCATTGTCCTTAGTGCAGGGGCCTGTTGTGTCATGAAAATCGAAATTAATTCTATTTCATGCAACTAGTTCAATGAATAACCAAAAACAAAAAAATCAGTAACTCTCAAACGTTGGATCTATTCTCCAAATGTAGGACATATTTGTAATTTTCCAGCATTGTACCAAAAACTGTACACTTACTCCCCAACCCCACAAAGGTTACACATCAGAAAATTTCCAAATACTATTTAAATTAAATAAATCCAGTTATTTAGAGTTTTAAAACTAAACTGTTTTATCTCAAAAATTCCTAACACTATTTTTAGTCTGACATCCTTCATGTTTAAAATAAATTAAGATTTTGTGTAATGTAAATGCACAACTTATTCTTACCCTTTTGACTATAACCAGTTAAAGTAAAACTATGCAAGCTCTTGATCTTGTGAGAAAAAGTTTTGACTAGATTAACAGTGTTTATACTGGGATTGTAAAAACATTTTAAATCCAAATAAAAATGCACTCCAGATATCAGTTTTCATGATCAGGTGCCCACCATGACAGCATATTCTATTATTCAAACCAGTAACAACTGATTGAGAGAGTCTGTGGTCAAATCAGAAAATATTTTGCTAGGAAAACATGCCAGCTGGCTAATATATGAAGGAAGTTCAAAATGTTCACCACTTTAATTCTCTGATGGATATAAGAAGGATTGTATTGCACAAGAATAAAATGAGAAAATCAAGAGTTACATATTTTCCAGAGCATTCGTACTTTGTACATTATATCATATTTTTCTAATAACTCAAAATTTTAAATAAACTTTACATTTTTAATTGACTAGACATTTTGTTGTCATTAAAGAAAAGATAGGTCTACTTAAGAGCACTAATGGGCTATGTGACCTTGGGTAAGATACTGAAACCCCTGAGTCAGTTTCCTTGGTTATAAAATGAGATTACACAGATTAAATAACACCTGACAAATGACAGGTAATCAAAAATGTCAATTTCCTTTCTCTTCTCCTATTTAAAGTAAAATCATTGTTTTGAGGGGAAAGAGGGGTGATAAAATGCAATACAATTTTAAAAACCTGTTTCTTCTTGTTAGATCACAGTTACATCATTTTCAAATCGGACAGTCAATCACAGGTACTATAATTGCTTTCCATAAAGGTATAAAATTAACACCTTCATCTGTTTTATGCAATGGAATATTGTAAGTTTCTCAATAAGACAATTTAAGGCAAAAAAAAAAATAGCCTCTATTAACACGATTGTTAGTCAGATGCAAACTAAGAAGCTAATTCCAAAGAAAGAAAGCCAAAATATTAGTTGCCTCCTAATGAAGTCATATACATTCGCCATATAATGAAGTCAAAAGTCCTCAATGAATCTATAAAGGTTACATTTTTAGGAGGAGGTTCCAAGATGGCCGAATAGGAACAGCTACAGTCTACAGCTCCCAGTATGAGTGACACAGAAGATGAGTGATTTCTGCATTTCCAACTGAGGTACCGGGTTCATCTCACTGGGGCTTGTCAGACAGTGGGTGCAGCGCACAGAGCATGAGCTGAAGCAGGGCAGGGCATCACCTCACCCGGGAAGCGCAAGGGGTCGGGGAATTCCCTTTCCTAGCCAAGGGAAGCCATGACAGACGGTACCTGGAAAATCGGGACACTCCCACCCTAATACTGTGCTTTTCCAACGGTCTTAGCAAACGGCACACCAGCAGATTATATCCCGCACCTTGCTAAGAGGGTCCCACGCCCACAGAGCCTCGCTCACTGCTAGCACATTAGTCTGAGATCGAACTGCAAGGCAGCTGGGGGTGGGGGGCGTCTGCCATTGCTGAGGCTTCAGTAGGTAAACAGAGTGGCCTGGAAGATCAAACTGGGTGGAACCCACCACAGCTCAAGGAGGCCCGCCTGCCTCTGTACACTCCACCTCTGAGGGCGGGGCATAGCTGAACGAAAGGCAGCAGAAACTTCTGCAGACTTAAACATCCTGTCTGGCAGCTTTGAAGAGAGTAGTGGTTCTCCCACCATGGAGTTTGAGATCTGAGAACGGACAGACTGCCTCCTCAAGTGGGCCCCTGAACACCAAGCAGCCTAACTGGGAAGCACCTCCCAGTAGGGGCCGACTGACACCTCATACGGCCGGGTGTCCCTCTGAGACAAAACTTCCAGAGGAAGGATCAGGCAGCAACATTTGCCGTTCTGCAATATTTGCTGTTCTGCAGCCTCCACTGGTGATACCCAGGCAAACAGGGTCTGGAGTGGACCTCCAGCAAACTCCAACACACCTGCAGCTGAGGGTCCTGACTGTTAGAAGGAAAACTAACAAACAAAAAGGACATCCACACCAAACCCCATCTGTACGTCACCATCATCAAAGACCAAAGGTAGATAAAACCACAAAGATGGGGAGAAACCAGAGCAGAAAAGCCAAATATTCTAAAAAGCAGAGTGCCTCTTCTCCTCCAAAGGAATGCAGCTCCTCACCAGGAACGGAACAAAGCTGGACAGAGAATGACTTTGACGAGTTGAGAGAAGAAGACTTCAGATGATTGGTAATAACAAACTTCTCTGAGCTAAAGGAGGATGTTTAAACCCATTGCAAAGAAGGTAAAAACTTGAAAAAAGATTAGACGATCAGCTAACTAGAATAAACAGGGTAGAGAATACCTTAAATGACCTGATGGAGCTGAAAACCATGGCACGAGAACTATGAGATGCATGCACAAGCTTCAGTGGCCGATTCATCAAGTGGAAGAAAGGGTATCAGTGATTGAAGATCAAATTAATGAAATGAAGCGAGAAGACAAGTTTAGAGAAAAAAAGAGTAAAAAGAAACAAACAAAGCCTCCAAGAAATATGAGACTATATGAAAAGACCAAATTTACATCTGATTGGTGACGGGGAGAATGGAACGAAGTTGGAAAACACTCTGCAGGATATTATCCAGGAGAACTTCCCCAACCTAGCAGGGCAGGCCAACGTTCAAATTCAGGAAATACAGAGAACTCCACAAAGATACTCCTCGAGAAGAGCAACTCCAAGACACATAATTGTCAGATTCACCAAAGTTGAAATGAAGGAAAAAATGTTAAGGGCAGCCAGAGAGAAAGGTCAGGTTACTGACAAAGGGAAGCCCATCAGACTAACAGCGGATCTCTCGGCAAAAACGCTACAAGCCAGAAGACAGTGGAGGGCCAATATTCAACATTCTTAAAGAAAAGAATTTTCAACCCAGAATTTCATATCCAGCCAAACTAAGCTTCATAAGTGAAGGAGAAATAAAATCCTTTACAGACAAGCAAATGCTGAGAGATTCTGTCACCACCACACCTGCCTTACAAGAGCTCCTGAAGGAAGCACTAAACATGGAAAGGAACAACCGGTACCAGCCACTGCAAAAACATGCCAAATTTTAAAGACCATCGATGCTAGGAAGAAACTGCATCAACTAACGAGCAAAATAAACAGCTAACATCATAATGACAAGATCAAATTCACACATAACAATATTGAACTCAAATGTAAATGGGCTAAATGCTCCAATTAAAAGACACAGACTGACAAATTGGATAAAGAGTCAAGACCCATCAGTGTGCTGTATTCAGGAGACCCATCTCACATGCAGAGACACATATAGGCTCAAAATAAAGGGATGGAGGAAGACCTACCAAGCAAATGGAAAACAAAAAAAAAGCAGGGGTTGCAATCCTAGTCTCTGATAAAACAGACTTTAAACCAACAAAAATCAAAACAGACAAAGAAGGCCATTACATAATGGTAAAGAGATCAATTCAACAAGAAGAGCTAACTATCCTAAATATATATGCACCTAATACAGGAGCACCCAGATTCATAAAGCAAGTCCTTAGAGACCTATCAAGAGACTTAGACTCCCACACAATAATAATGGGAGATTTTAACACCCCACTGTCAACATTAGATAGATCAACAAGACAGAAAGTTAATAAGGATATCCAGGAATTCAACTCAGCTCTGCACCAAGCGGACCTAATAGACATCTACAGAACTCTCCACCCCAAATCAACAGAATATACATTCTTCTCAGCACAACACCACACTTATTCCAAAATTGACCACTAAGTTGGAAGTAAAGCACTCCTTAGCAAATGTAAAAGAACAGAAATTATAACAGACTGTCTCTCAGACCACAGTGCAATCAAACTAGGACTCAGGATTAAGAAACTCACTCAAAACCACTCAACTACATGGAAACTGAACAACCTGCTCCTGAATGACTACTGGTACATAACAAAATGAAGGCAGAAATAAAGATGTTCTTTGAAACCAATAAGAACAAAGACACAACACACCAGAATCTCTGGGACACATTTAAAGCAGTGTGTAGAGGGAAATTTATAGCACTAAATGCCCACAAGAGAAAGCAGGAAAGATCTAAAATCGACACCCTAACATCACAATTAAAAGAACTACAGAAGCAAGAGCAAACACATTCAAAAGCTAGCAGAAGGCAAGAAATAGCTAAGATCAGAGCAGAACTGAAGAAAATAGAGACACAAAAAACCCTTCAAAAAATCAATGAACCCAGGAGCTGTTTTTTTGAAAGGATCAACAAAATTGATGGATCACTAGTAAGACTAATAAAGAAGAAAAGAGAGAAGAATCAAATAGACACAATAAAAAATGACAAAGGGGATATCACCACCGATCCCACAGAAATACAAACTATCATCAGAGAATACTATAAACACCTCTATGCAAATGAACTAGAAAATCTAGAAGAAATGGATAAATTCCTGGACACATATACCCTCCCAAGACTAAACCAGGAAGAAGTTGAATCCCTGAATAGACCAATAACAGGCTCTGAAATTGAGGCAATAATTAATAGCCTACCCACCAAAAAAAATTCCAGGACCAGATGGATTCACAGCTAAATTCTACCAGAGGTACAAAGAGGAGCTAGTACCATTCTTTCTGAAACTATTCCAATTAACAGAAAAAGAGGGAATCATCCCTAACTCATTTTATGAGGCCAGCATCATCCTGATACCAAAGCCTGGCAGACACACAACAAAAAAAGAGAATTTTAGACCAACACCCCTGATGAACATCCATGCGAAAATCCTCAATAAAATACTGGCAAACCAAATCCAGCAGCACATCTAAAAGCTTATCCACTAAGATCAAGTGGGCTTCATCCCTGGGATGAAAGCCTGGTTCAACATACACAAATCAATAAATGTAGTCCATCATATAAACAGAACCAAAGACAAAAACCACATGATTATCTCAATAGATGCAGAAAAGGCCTTCCACAAAATTCAACAGCCCTTCATGCTAAAAACTCTCAATAAACTAGGTACTGATGGGACGTATCTCAAAATAATAAGATCTAATTATGACAAAGCCACAGCCAATACCATACTGAATGGGCAAAAACTGGAAGTATTCCCTTTGAAAACTTGCACAAGACAGGGATGCCCTCTCTCACCACTCCTATTCAACATAGTGTTGGAAGTTCTGGCCAGGGCAATCAGGCAGGAGAAAGAAATAAAGGGTATTCATTTAGGAAAAGAAGAAGTCAAATTGTCCCTGTTTGCAGATGACATTATTGTATATTTAGAAAACCCCATCGTCTCAGCCCAAAATCTCAAGCTGATAAGCAACTTCAGCAGTCTCAGGATACAAAATCAATGTGCAAAACTCACAAGCATTCTTATACACCAATCACAGACAGACAGAGAGCCAAATCATGAGTGAACTCTCATTCACAATTGCTACAAAGAGAATAAAATACCTAGGAATCCAACTTACAAGGGATGTGAAGGACCTCTTCAAGGAGAACTATAAACCACTGCTCAATGAAATAAAAGAGGACACAGACAAATGGAAGAACATTCCATGCTCATGGACAGGAAGAATCAATATGGTGAAAATGGCCATACTGTCCAAGGTAATTTATAGATTTAATGCCATCCCCATGAAGCTACCAATGACTTTCTTCACATAATTGGAAAAAACTACTTTAAAGTTCATATGGAACCAAAAAAGAGCCCACATTGCCAAGACAATCCTAAGCAAAAAGAACAAAGCTGGAGGCATCATGCTACCTGACTTCAAACTATACTACAAGGCTACAGTAACCAAACAGCACGGTACTGGTACCAAAACAGAGATATAGACCAATGGAACAGAACAGAGCCCTCAGAAATAATATCACACATCTACAACCATCTGATCTTTGACAAACCTGAGAAAAACAAGAAATCGGGAAAAGATTCCCTATTTAATAAATGGTGCTGGGAAAACTGGCTAGCCATATGTAGAAAGCTGAAACTGGATCCCTTCCTTACACCTTATACAAAAATTAATTCAAGATGGATTAAAGACTTGAATGTTAGACCTAAAACCATAAAAACCCTACAAGAAAACCTAGGCAATACCATTCAGGACATAGGCATGAGCAAGTACTTCATGACTAAAACACCAGCCAAAATTGACAAATGGGATCTAACTAAACTAAAGAGCTTCTGCACAGCAAAAGAAACTACCATCAGAGTAAACAGGCAACCTACAGAATGGGAGAAAATGTTTGCAATCTACCCATCTGACAAAGGGCTAATATCCAGAATCTACAAAGAACTTAAAAAAAATTTACAAGAACAAATCAAACAACCCCATCAAAAAGTGGACAAAGGATATGAACAGATACTTCTCAAAAGAAGACATTTATGCACCCAAAAGACACAAGAAAAAATGCTCATCATCACTGGCCATCAGAGAAATGCAAATCAAAACCACGATGAGATACCATCTCACACCAGTTAGAATGGCGATCATTAAAAAGTCAGGAAACAAAAGGTGCTGGAGAGGATGTGGAGAAATAGGAACACTTTTACACTGTTGGTGGGACTGTAAACTAGTTCAATCATTGTGGAAGTCAGTGTGGCAATTCCTCAGGGATCTAGAACTAGAAATACATTTGACCCAGCAATCCCATTACTGCGTATATACCCAAAGGATTATAAATCATACTGCTATAAAGACACATGCACACATATGTTTATTGCGACACTATTCACAATAGCAAAGACTTGGAACCAACCCAAATGTCCAACAATGATAGACTGGATTAAGAAAATGTGGCACATATACACCATGGAATACTATGCAGCCATAAAAAAGGATGAGTTCATGTCCTTTGTAGGGACATGGATGAAGCTGGAAACCATCATTCTGAGCAAACTATCTCAAGGACAGAAAACCAAACGCTCCATGTTCTGACTCACAGGTGGGAACTGAACAATGAGAACCCATGGACACAGGATGGGGAACATCACAAACTGGGGCCTGTCGTGGGGTGGGGGGAGCGGGGAGGGATAGCATTAGGAGATGTACCTAATGTAAATGACAAGTTAATGGGTGCAGCACACCAACATGGCATATGTATACATATGTAACAAACCTGCACGTTGTGCACATACACCCTAGAATTAAAAAAAAAAACTTTAGCAGTATATAACTGCTAGAGAGGCATTATATAATTCAAGCTAAAAAATTTTCCCCCTCAAAAAACATGCTAAAAGCCTAAAACTTAAAGGGTATTTTAATATCTTTTCTTTTCTCCCACTTTAACAGTTGAGAAAAAACAAATATGCCATTAGACAGACTAACAACTCTACTAGGTATTCAAAAGTTTTACTGTAGTCAAATTCAGCTGTAAGAATTATACTTTAAGACTCATGTTCTCAAACTTCAGAGAATTAAAAACTTACGTGGTGGTTCACGCCTGTAATTCTAGCACTTTGGGAGGCCGAGGCGGGTGGATCACGAAGTCAGGAGATCGAGACCATCCTGGCTAACATGGTGAAACCCCGTCTCTACTAAAAATACAAAAAATTAGCCAGGCGTGGTGGTGGGTGCCTGTAGTCCAGCTACTCGGGAGGCTGAGGCAAGAGAATGGCATGAACCCAGGAGGCAGAGTTTACAGTGAGCAGAGATTGCGCCACTGCACTCCAGCCTGGGTGACAGAGTGAGACTCTGTCTCAAAAACAAACAAACAAACAAAAAAAAACACAAAACAAAACAAAAACCAAAAGAGAAATCTAAATAGAGCTCAAACAAAGGATAAAAAATATAAGTCATGGATATATACAACCAACTCTATCTACTTTTAATTACTATATGCTACTCACGAATGCACCTGCAGACATATAGGTATGTTGTTTCATATTGCTTGGAAGTCAGAGCACAGTTGAAGATGCCTAAGCTAACTCTGTATGTGGAAAGTTGAAATAAAACTGAACTGCAACCTACCACACCACTACACATGTGCACACACATACAAGAACCGTGAAAAGCTCAGTTGCAACTCACCTCTTCTTTCCCACCCAGAGTCTGAACTTTCACACTGAATTATGTGAATTAGCAAGTAGAAAATTAGCAAGTAGAAAGAAACACTGAGTGACTGCTACATAAACAAATCCTGAAGAAAAACTGACTTGGATTGAATATTTCAGTATGTAAAAATTTTTACAATGAGGGTTAAATGTTTTTCAGGGTGTATTTCCACTTAGCTTGTTGATAAAATCTACTTATTTCTTTAAAAGTAAGTCATAAATAAATGAAAGGAGGTGATTTGAATATAGTCTGATTCCAGAATAACAGCCTTCAATCACTATACAATATTGATGCTGAAAAATTGCCTCAATTCCTCTCTCATTATTTTCTAGTGTATGGTCACCAAGGTTTAACCCTTAGCTAGTCTATTTTTTCAATATTCTCATAATCCATCATTTACCTTAGTACTATTTCCTCACACTACTAAAGAAGAATAAATTAAAATAAAAATAGGGTATCTAGCTTAAGTTACTGAGTGAACAATGGCACATGCCAATACGACTAAGAATATGAACGGGAAGGTCAGTTGAAAAAGCAAACAATGTGCTCTATTTTAAAAATTGATGTGGGAGAGACTCCCATCTCAAAAAAAAATGATGTGGAAACAGTACAGGGACATCAAGGTAAAGATGATCATACTGGATTTAAGACTCAGTAGAATGGTATCTCACATAAATGCAGGTAGAAGAATGTAAGGGAAATGCATCCAGTGAAAGTAGGTAAAATGGAGAAAAGCTAAAACTTGTAGGTAAAACTAGAAGATACTGAAATAATTAAGATCACTCCACCCCCAAATTATGCCACCTGGTAAAATGAAAATCTAGGCTAAAAGTACTTGAAAAACAGCAGGTGCAAGATGATCACTATGAACTTCCTTCCATTTCTTCAAAACAGAAGACAAAATTCCCATGTGAAAGATACCCTCTTTATACAAGTAACGGTCTTATCATCAAGGAGTATAAACTGAGGTCCAGGGAAATCTATACAAACCTTATTAAACTAATCTTTATTTCCTGGCCACTACTCCATCCAAATAAACACCCAAGTTCCTTTGCCTTGTCATTTTTTTTTTTTTTTTTTTTGGAGACGGAGTCTCTGTCTCCCAGGCTGGAGTGCAGTGGCGCGATCTCACTGCAAGCCCCGCCTCCCGGGTTCACACCATTCTCCTGCCTCAGCCTCCCAAGTATCTGGAACTTCAGTCGCCTGCCACCACACCCGGCTAATTCTCTCGTATTTTTAGTAGAGATGGGGTTTCACCGTGTTAGCCAGAATGGTGTCGATCTCCTGACCTAGTGATCCACCCACCTTGGCCTCCCAAAGTGCTGGGATTACAGGCGTGAGCCACCATGCCCGGCCCACATTTTCATTTTACTACTCTTTCTCCGATTCAGTATGTAAGTGTTCAACTCTAACTTGTCTTTTGGTCTTCATTTCCTTATACATATTCCTGTGCCATGTAATACTCCTATTAAATTTGTATGATTTTCTCCTGTTGATCTGTCTTATGTCAATTTAATTCTCAGGCCCAGCCAAAAACCCTAAAAGGGTGGAGGTAAAATTTTGCCTCCCTTACAGTACCAACAAAATTTATAACAAAGAGAATATCTAAAATACATATAGAAATATTCCAAATAAGAAAGAGGTCAGACATAGTGGTTCATGCCTGTAATCCCAGCACTTTGGGAGACCGAGGCAGGCAGATCCCTTGGGCCCAGGAGTTCAAGACCAGCCTGGGCAACATGGAGAAACCCTGTCTCTATAAAAAATAAAAGAATTAGCTGGGCATGGTGGTACAAGTAGCTGTAGTCCCAGCTACTTGGGAGGCTGAGGTAAAAATCACCTAAGCCTGGGGAGGTCGAGGTTGCAGTGAACAATGATTGTGCCACTGCACTCCAGCCTGGGCGACAGAGTGAGAGCCTGTCTCACAGCAAAAACAAGAGACAAAAACAACTCAACAGTAAAATAAGAAAAGGATATGAATAGAAAGTCTACGAGGAGAATACTTACCTACTGGCTTCATAAAATGAGCTGGAAAGTGTTCCCCCTTCTGCATGCTTTTGGAAGAGTTTGAGAAGGATTGGTATTAGTTCTTTAAATGTTTGGTAGAATTCAGCAGTAAAGCCATCAGGTCCTGGGCTTTTCTTTAATAAAAGACTTTTTATTACTGATTCAATGTCCTTATTTCTTATTGGTCTATTCAGAGTTCCTATTTCTTCATGATGTAGTCTTGGTAGATAGTACGTGTCAAGGAATTTATCCATTTCTTCTAGGTTATCCAATTTGTTGGCATACACATTGTTCATAGTAGTCTTTTATGACCTGTTTTATTTCTGTGGTATTAGTTATAATGTATCCTTTTTCATTTCTTTTTTTTTTTTTTTGAGGCTTCTCTTTTTTCTTACTTTACCTAAAGGTTTGTTGATTTTGTTTATCTTTTCAAAAAGCCAACTCTTAGCTTCATTGATCTTTGCTATTGTTTTTTTAGTCTCTATTTCATTTATTTCTGCTCTCATCTTTATTATTCTCTTCCTTCTGCTAAGTTTGGGCTTAGTGTGTTCTTTTCCTAGTTTCTTTTGGTGTAATGTTAAGTTTATTAAAGATCTTTTTTTCTTTCAATGTAGGTGTTTATTGCTACAAGCTTTCCTCTTAGAATTGCTTTTGCTCTATCCCATAAGTTGTGGTATGTTGTACTTCCATATTTTTTAAGGTTTTTTTAAATTTCCTTTTAATTTCTTCTTCGAACCGTTGGTTAATTTCCACGTGTTTGTTAATTTTCCAAATTCTTCCGTTACAGATTTCTAGTTTCATACCACTGTAATCAGAAAAGATACTCAGTATGATTTCAATCTTCTTAAATTTGTTAAGACTTGTTTTGTGGGCTAACATATGATCTATCTTGAAGAATGTTCTGTATGCACTAAGAACTCTTCCAAAAAAATGAAAAGGGAATACTTCCAAACTCATTTTATGAAACAAGCATGACCCGGATTCCAAAGCCACACTAGGACACTACAAGAAAAAAAAAATTAGAGGACAATATCCATAATGAACACATATGCAAAATTCCTCAACAAAATACTAGGAAACCAAATTAAACAGCACATTAAAAGGATCACTCATGATGATAAAGTCAGATTCATACCAGGGATGGTTCAGCATACGCAAATCTATAAACAAAACATGGCACATAACAGAATGAAGGACAAACCACTATGATCATCTCTAAAGACACAGAAAAAAACATCTGACAAAATTAAATATCCTCTCATTATAATAATTGTCAACACATTAGATATAAAAAAATACTTCAACATGAGAAAGGCCATATATGACAAACTCACAGCTAACATCATACTCAATAGTGAAAAAGTTGAAAGATTTCCCTTTAAGATCAGGAACAAGACAAGGATGCTCACTCTTCCCACTTCTATTCAACATAGTACTAGAAGGTGTAGCCAGAGTGGTTAGGTAAGAAAAAGAAACAAAAGGCATCCAAATTGGAAAGAAATAAGTGAAAATGTTCCTGTTTACAGATAACATGTTCTTATATATAGAAAACCACAAAGATGCCACCAAAAACTGTAAGAATAAACAAATTGTGTAAAGTGGCAAGATACAAAAATCAAAATACAAAAATCACTATCATTTCAATGCACTAAAAACAATCTGAAAAAGTAATCCAGAAAACAATCCCATTTACAATAGCTATAAAAACAAAAAATTTTTATAAATAAATTTAACCAAGAAGATGAAAGATCTGCACACTGAAAACTATAAAACATGGATAAAAGAAATTAAAGAAGACACAAGTATATGGAAAGTTATCCCATATTGATGAACTGGAAGAATTAATATTGTTAAAATGTCCATATTATCCAAAGCAATATACAGATTCAATCAATGCTATTCCTATCAAAATTCCAGTGCCATTTTTGACAGAAATAGAAAAAACAATTTTAAAATTTATATGGAACTACAACAGACCCCAAACAGCAAAAACAATCTTGAGCAAAATGAACAAAGCTGGAGGCATCACACTACCTAACTTCAAACTATACTACAAAACTATGGTAATCCAAATAGCATAGTACTAGCATAAAAACATACGGATAGACCAGTGGAACAGAATTGAGAACCAAGATATATATCCACAAATTTACAGGCAATTGGTTTTGAAAAAAGATACAAAAAACACCTAATGGGGAAAGAACAGTCTAATCAATAAA
The DNA here is from genome assembly GCF_029289425.2 of Pan paniscus. Taxonomy (NCBI): domain Eukaryota; kingdom Metazoa; phylum Chordata; class Mammalia; order Primates; family Hominidae; genus Pan; species Pan paniscus. The sequence goes on along the minus strand of NC_073259.2, from coordinate 110,205,739 downwards.
TGTTGGACAACTGGGTATCTACCTGCAGAAAAATGAAATTAGACCCTTATCCCTTTTACAAAAATCAACTCAAAATGGATTTTTTTCTTTTGAACTTTTAAGTTCAGGGGTATATGTGCAGGTTTGTTACATAGGTAAATTCATGTCATAGGGGTTTGTTGTACAGATTCTTCTTTTTTTTTTTTTGAGACAGGGTCTCGCTCTGTCGCTATCCCCCAGACTGGAACGCAATGGCGTGACTTCGGCTTACTGCAACCTCCACCTCCTGGGTTCAAGTGATTCTCCCACCACAGCCTCTCAAGTAGCTGGGATTACAGGCACATGCCACCATGACCTGGCTAATTTGTGTATTTTTAGTAGAGATGGGGTTTCACCATGTTGGCCAGGCTGGTCTCAAACTCCCGACCTCAGGCCATCTGCCTGCCTCAGCCTCCCAAAGTGCTGGGATTACAGGCGTTAGCCACCGCGCCCAGCTGTACAGATTTTGTCACCCCGGTATTAAGCCAAGTGCCCATTAGTTATTCTTCCTGATCCTCTCCCTCCTCCCACCCGTCACCCTTCAGTAGGCCCCAGTACCTGTTATTTCCCTCTATGTGTCCATTTGTTCTCATCATTTAGCTCCCACTTATAAGTGAGAACATGTGGTATCTGGTTTTCTGTTCCTGCATTAGTTTGCTAAGGATAATGGTCTCTAGTTCCTTTCCCTGCAAAGGACATGATCTCGTTCTTTTTTACGGCTGTAGAGTATTCCATGATGTATATGTACCACATTTTCTTTATCCAATCTATCATTAATGGCCATTTAGGTTGATTCCAAATCTTTGCTTCTGTCAATAGCACTGCAATAAACCTACACATGCATGTGTCTTTATGATAGAATGATTTATATTCCTTTGGATATATACCCAATAATGGGATTGCTGGGTCAAATGGTAGTTCTGTTTTTAGGTCTTCAAGGAATCTCCACACTGCTTTACACAATGGTTGAACTAATTTACACTCCCCCAACAGTGTATAAGTGTTCCTTCTTCTCCACAGCCTTGCCAGTACCTCTTTTGTTTTTCTTTTGAGACAGAGTCTCGCTCCATCACACAGGCTGGAGTGCAGTGGTGTAATCTCAGCTCACTGCAATCTCTGCCTCTCGGGTTCAAGTGATTCTAATGCCTCAGCCTCCCAAGTGGCTGGGAATACAGGTGCATGCCACCACACCCGGCTAATTTTTTTAATTTTAGTAGAGATGAGGTTTCACCATGTTGGCCAGGTTGGTCTCAAAATCCTGACCTCAAGTGATCCACCCACCTTGGCCTTCCAAAGTGCTGGGATTATAGGCGTGAGCCACTGTTACTTTTTGATTTTTTAATTATAGCCATTCTGCTGGTGTGAGATGATATCTTATTGTGGTTTTGACTTGCAATTTTTAATGATCAGTGATGTTGAGCTTTTTTTCATATGCTTGTTGGCCACATGTATGTCTTCTTTTGAAAAGTGTCTGTTCATGTCCTTTACCCACTTCTTTTTTTTAGGTTTTTTTTTTTCTGAGATGGAGTTTCACTCTTGTTGCCTGGGCTGTAGTGCAGTGGCGTCATCTCAGCTCACTGCAACCTCTGCCTCCCAGGTTCAAGTGATTCTCCTGTCTCAGTCTCCCGAGTAGCTGGGATTACAGGCGTCTGCCCCCATGCCTGGCTAATGTTTTGTATTTCTACTAGAGATGGGGTTTCACCATGTTGCCCAGGCTGGTCTTGAACTCCTGACCTCAAGTGATCCGCCTGCCTCAGCCTCCCAAAGTACTTAGATTACATGAGTAAGCCACCATGCCCAGCCCTTTGCCTACTTCTTAATGGGATTTTTTCTTGTAAATCTGTCTAAGTTCTTTATAGATACTAGATATCAGACTTTTGTCAGATGTATAGTTTGTAAAAATTTTCTCCCATGCTGTAGGTTGTCTGTTTACTCTGTTGATAGTTTTGTTTGCTGTGTAGAAGCTCTCTAGTTTAATTAGATCCCATTTGTGAATTTTTGCTTTTGTTGCAATTGCTTTTGGCATCTTCATCATGAAATCGTTGCCCATGCCTGTGTCCAGAATGGTATTGCCTAGGTTGTCTTCCAGGGTTTTTACAGTTTTGGGTTTTATATGTAAGTCCCTCATCTTGAGTTGATTTTTGTATGTAGTTTAAGGAAGAGGTCCGGTTTCAATCTTCTGCACATGGTTAGCCAGTTATCCCAGCACTATTTATTGAATAGGGAATCCTTTCCCCATTGCTTGTTTTCATCAGCTTTGTTGAAGATCAGATGGTTGTTGGTGTGTGGTCTTATTTCTGGGCTCTGTATTCTGTTCCATTGGTCTATGTGTCTGTTTTTCTACCAATACCATGCTGTTTTGGTTACTGTAGCCCTTTAATACAGTTTGAAGTCAGGTAGCATGATACCACCTGCTTTCTTCTTTTTGCTTAGGATAGCCTTAGCTATTTGGGGTCTTTTTGGGTTCCATAGGAATTTTAAAAGAGCTTTTTCTAGCTCTGCAAAGAATGTCACTGGAAGTTTGACAGGACTAGCATTAAATATATAAATTGCTTTGGGCAGTAGTCAAGTCTAGAGGCAAATCAGGAATGCAACCTCATTCACAATTGCCATAAAAAGAATAAAATACCTGGAAATACAATCAACCAGGGAGGTGAAAGATCTCTACAATGAAAACTACAAAACACTGCTCAAAGAAATCAGAGAAGGTACAAACAAATGGAAAAACATTCCAGGCTCATTGGCTAGAAGAATGAATATCAAAATGTATTAAAGGCTTAAATTTAACATTTGAAACTGCAAAAGTCCTAGAAAAAAACAGAGGAAAAACTCCATGACATTGGTCTGGGGAATGGTTTTTTGGACATAAACCCAGAAGCACAGAAAACAAAAGCAAAAATACATGAATGGGATTATATCAAACTAAAAACTTTCTGCACAGCCAAGGAAACAATCAGCAGAGTGAAGAGACAACCTATGGAATGGGAGAAAATATATCCAAATCATGTATCAGATAAAAGGTTAATATCCAAAATATATAAGAAACTCAATAAGAAAACAACCCCATTAAAAAAAAAATGGGCAAAAGAGCAGGATGCAGTGGCGTATGCCCACAGTCTCAATTACTTCAGAGGTTGAAGCAGGAGAATTCTTGAGCCTAGGAGTCCAAGTACAGCCTGGGCAACATATTGAGACTCTGTCTCTAAATAATAAAATGAATTTTAAAAATAATCGTTTTTTAAGAATTGGACAAAGGATCTGAATAGACATTTCCAAAAAGAAGACACACAAATTGCCAAGAGGTATATATAAAATGCTCAACATTACTAATCATCAGAAAAATGCAAATGGAAACCAAAATAAATTATGACCTGTTAGAATGGCCATTATTGAAAAGATAAAAGTGTTTAAAAAAATGTGAAGGGAATCCTTTGTATACTGTTGGTGGAAATGTAATTAGTATAAGCATTACAGTATGAAAGTTTCTCAAAAAATAAAACTACCATATGATCCTGCAATCCCAATACTGGGTATATATCCAAAGGAAATGAAATCAGTAGTGAAGAGAGATCAGGACTCCTATGGCCATTGCTGCATTGTTCACAATAGCCAAGATATGGAATCAACCTAAGTATCCATCAATGGATGAATGGATAGAAAACGTGGTATATATACACAATGGAATGCTATTCAGCCCCATAAAAGAGAGAAATCCTGTCATTTGTAACAACATGGATGTACCTGGAAAACATTATATTAAGGGAAGTAAGACAGGCATAGAAAGACAAACACCACATAATCTCACTTACAAGTGGTGTGTTAAAAAGTTGAACTTACAGGCCGGGCACGGTGGCTCATGCCTGTAATCCCAGCACTTTGGGAGGCCGAGGTGGGCAGATCACGAGGTCAGGAAATCGAGACCATCCTGGCTAACATGGTGAAACCCCGTCTCTACTAAAAATACAAAAAATTAGCCGGGTGTGGTGGCGGGTGCCTGCAGTCCCAGCTACTAGGGAGGCAGAGGCAGAAGAATGGCGTGAACCCGGGAGGGGGAGCTTGCAGTGAGCTGAGATTGCGCCACTGCAGTCCAGCATGGGAGACAGAGTGAGACTCCATCAAAAAAACAAAAGAGGTGAACTTACAGAAGTAGAAAGACAATGATGGTTACTAGGGGATGTGGGGGCACGGTGGGTGGGGTGGATGGGGAGATACTCATCAAAGTATATACAGTTTCTGTTAGGAGGAATAATTTCAAGAGATCTATTGTACAACATGGTGTTGCTAGTTAATAACACTGTTGTATCCTTGAAAACTGTTCAGAGAATACATTTTAATTGTTATCACCACAAAAATGTTAAGAATGTGAGGTAATGCATATTAATTTGCTCAGTTAAGCCATTTCACAATGTATACATATTTCAAAATATATTGTACATGATAAATAAATACAATTTTTTGTCAATGTAAAAAACTAAATTTTTTAAAAAATTAAGTGATTTGTCTAAGGCCACTCAGCCAAAAGGCTGAATTAGGCTGTGAACCCAAGCCAACTGACTCCCTAGCATTTACTCTTAGCCATAATACAAACTGCTCTGTTTTATTAACAATATATTTTGAATACTTTTCCATGTCAATAAATGTACATGTACCCAAGCTATTTAATTATTGCACACTATTCTACTGGTGGTTTACAATGCTATATAGAACCAACCTCCAGGTGATATACATGTAGAATATTTCTAGTTTATTTCATTATTAAAAATGAATCTACTATGAAAAAGAAAGATACCTAAATGATCAAATAAGCATTTAAACAAATTTTTAAACATGGTAGCTGTCTAAAAAATAAAATGAAATACCATTTTTTAATCTTTTCTAATAAAATCTGACATCTAATATGGAAAGAAGGATAAAAAAATGGCACTCTCTTCCATTGATGACATAAATGTAATTTCTTTTTTTTTTTTTTCTTTTTTTGAGATAGGTTCTCATTCTGTTGCCCAGGCTAGAGTGCACTGGAGTGATCTTGGCTCACAGCAAGCCTCAACCTCCCAGGCTCAAGTGATCTCACCTCAGTCTCCCAAGTAGCTGAGACTACAGGCACACTCCACCACACCCAGCTAATTTTTGTATTTTTTTGTAGAGACGAGGTTTCGCCATGTTGCCCAGGCTGGTCTTGAACTTCTGGGCTTAAGTGATCTGCCCATCATGGACTCTCAGAGTGCTGCGATTACAGGTATGAGTCAGTGTGTCTAGCCCATAAATGTAAATTCTGACTGCCATGTGTAAGATAAAAATGTGTCTATCATGTAACTACTTAAATAAAGAGCCTAAAAAACCTCTTGCTCAGTGCAAACATTTCATTTCAAGGCAAAACTATTCATAACACAAAAGAACTTCAGTCTAAAGATCCACCAATAAATAGAATATGGCAGTCATATTAAAGGAACATGTGAGAGTGATAAAATGAATAAATTAGATTAACTTTTCTGTCTATCACTACCTGAAAAGATCTTGAAAATAATGTTGGATGGAAAAAAACAAGATACAGAAAGAGCTGATACTGTTATAATTTTATTTTATTTATTTATTTTTGAGGTAGAGTCTTGCTCTGTCGGCCAGACTGGAGTGCAGTGGCTCACTGCAACCTCTGCCTCTTGGGTTCAAGTGATAATCCTGCCTCAGCCTCCCGAGTAGCTGGGACTACAGGCGCCTACTACTACGCCCGGCTAATTTTTTAATTTTTAATAGAGACAAGGTTTCACCAAGTTGGCCAGGCTGGACTCGAACTCCTGACCTCATGTGATCTGCCGGCCTCAGTCTCCCAAAGTGATGGGATTACAGGCGTGAGCCACGGCACCCGGCCCCATCTGTTACAACTTTAAAACAGACACACCAACAGTGCAATATGGCTAACTTGATTTGCAGAAAAACTTCCTGGTACAGAACACCTAAAACTACAGGAGAAAATAGAAAAACTTTTTTAAAGCATGACTAAATAGTCTATAAAAGAGAAACTACAAAAGGTCAAAAACAAAGAGAAAGTGCCAATATACAAGGGTAAGCAAAAGGTGGGGCTTGCGTTTGTTTCAAGGCATCTACTACTCCCTGGCACTCTAGAACCTGGTTTTTATAAACCCTGAGCGCAAATTTTGAAAGACAAAGGAGAGTCCAAAAAAAAGGTAGAAAGCTGAATCAGGAACCCTTTCTGCTCACCCCGCCACATAAAGCCAAAGCCTTTGAAAGGCAACACTCTTAATATGTCTCCTAGAAAAACAATCTGCCCAGTGGAAGGCATTGGAGAAGAGATTTGCCAATGAAGTGATTCTAGAAGTTATTCCAGTATTGTGCTTATCTCTCTGGGTAATCTTTGCTTTGATTTTTGCCTAATAATTAATTTCTGTTGAGGTAGGGGAGAATAATCATCTAACTTGGCAAAAAATTGAAGGTTCATTCCCTGGAGAGGGTAAAAAAGAGCCTCTAGACCAAAGAGTACAACTGAGGGGCTCAGCTTGATCTCTTTGACGAAGTCAATTATCTGGTGTCTGAGCATCATATTCTTCTTATGGCTATTAGTTTACATGTATGTGTATGATCCTCTACATAATGTCTGCCTTATCTACTAGGTAATATGTTTCATGATGGCAGGAGTCAAGTCTAGTTTTGCTCACCGTTTTAACCCCAACATATATCACAATGCCTGGCTTATAGTAGAAGCTCAAAAATAGAAAAAGAGAAAAAAGTAATTAGTGGAGGGAAGGAGATTAACATTTATTCAGACAGCTGTACTGGCCTTTTTACTGTTCCTGGAACATCCAGGCATAGAGCCACCTCAGGGCCACTACACCTGCTCCTCCCTTTGCCTGCGGTAGTCCCTTCCCATAAAAATCCCCATGGCTAATGCCCTCCCCTGTTTCAAATCTTTGCTCAAATGGTACTTTCCAGGTGAGGCCTTCCCTGACCACCCTATTTCAAATTCCAACAACCCTTTCACCCCAAACTCTGCATATTCCTTAGTCGCATGTTTTATTGTTTTCTGTATGTTTATTATGTACATATTAATAACACTATTATTAATAGCATTTATTATGTCCTAAAAGACTAAATATCTTACAGTACTAGCTATCTCTCCCCAGAAGGTTCACTCCATAAGAAGTGACTTCTTTCATTACTGTATTCCCAATTTTTACAATGATGTCTAACACACAGTAAAAACTCAGTATTTGTTCAAAAAATGACTGACTATATAAAATAAAATAACATTTTGTCATTGTTTTAGAGATTCAAAATTTATCTTAACATGCATTGTTTAAATATGCAAAACTGCCAACTATTCACAGGTAGAAAACACTATCCCTGTTTTAAGATTTTATACTTTTTAATTTTTAAGTGTTAAAATATTCTTCCTTTTTCAAAATGATGATCATAGTATACAGTAACTATTTTTTCTCAATGGCCTTATTTGCAAAAATGAGAAATGGTTAAAATCTGTCAGTGTCTAATAATTTTTTAGAAATTTTACTGTCTATGGAATCTAAAAATCTGGAAACTACTGACATATAAAATTAAAATAACTCATCAGAATGTCATTTCAATATCTAGCCCAACAGACCCAATGAAGCTAATTCTACCCTTCAAAAATCCTCTTCTCTAGTCAAGCCAGTATCTTTGCCAAGTTCATACCATGACTTTGATTCCCCTGAACCCTTCTTCTGAACTGACTTTCCTCATCATACCTCCTCTACAGCCTTCTCTTCCTTTATCTAAAATCTATCTAATATCACAAAGCCTTTCCTTACCACTCTATCCTACATTCATCCTTCTCTCATCTGAACACCTCTAGCCCTTAATCTACGGCTTAAATCCAAACGCTGGTTTGGCTCAAGCTACCTAAGTAAGAATCACTTTGTGGAAATTTTTTAAAGGCAGTTTCCAGTATCTCGGTGCAGATTAGAAGAATTTCCAGGATTGGGGTACAAGAGCCAGTAGTTTTTAAAAGTTTAGGGAATGAAAAAAGTCTTATTAAATAAAAATAATTTGACCACAATAATAATAGTTACATGTTTATCCTAAATCTTCCTATTAAACATCAAATATGCATGTCCCGTGTATAATCATACATAAGAGCTTAATTTTGAAATAATTCATTTCAAATTCTGTCATAACATTCTGACACAGATACACAGAGGCATTTGTGAAAATGGTGTATTATCACAGAAGGGCACATAATGTAAAGAAATTAATATTCTTAAGCTTAAGTTTATTCAAATGGGCAGCAATGAAATTTTGCTTTAAAAAAACAAGTTAACCCAAATATAGTTTACCAACCTGTTTGTTGTTCTCTGCCATAGAAAGCTGCAATGCCAAGAGCATGGAGTCTGCACCACATAGAGTAGTTCTCTCAGAGTTACAAAGAGCACGCCAATTCTTTCGAAACTCTTTAATCATATCCAAGACAGACTTCTGATTAAACACAGCCATTATCTTAAAGTAGGAGAGAATACAAAGTTAAAGTATCTTATGTTAACCTGAAATTAACATTTAACATGTATAGGCAAGCACAGATAGAGAAAAACATATGGTGAATGAGAGGTCATTTCATATTTACCAAGATTGCTTTTAATTAAATTTAGGAAAACAAAATAATACAATTTCTGCGTAATCATATTTCCCTCCCCTTTGGTTTCTTAAGCCAAACCTTCTGAAAGAACAAAATGTAGCCTTCAATTCTGAAAATTCACACAAAAACAGACATGCAAATTTACTGCAAACTTATAATTACAAATATACCTAATTAAAGCTGTATTTAAATATATATATTTGTTTTGAGATAGGTAATAAGTCTGATAAATTGGGAAAAAAAAAAAAAAAAACAAAACCCTAAAAAGCCAATTTCCTCCCATCCTACGTTGTCCCAAAAGAGGTGGCCTATTTTTCTACCCTTTTGAATCTGGACCAGGCTTGTAACTTGATTTAACCAATAGAATGTGGCAAGAATGACGCTGTGGGAGTTCTGAGCTTAGGCCTTAAGTGGTGTGTGCAGAAGTACTAATACAATAGGCCTGAATGCTATCCTTTGAAGCTGGAGTCCAGTTCGGGAGCTTAGATTTCAGGAGTGTTTCCAGTAAGAGTGGTTCACTGTGCTAAACTGTTCATACAAACAATATAGTTTATGCTAAACACTTGCGAGTCTGGAATTTTGGTACATGTCAGACAGTGGATGCCTTTGCATTTAGCCCCCAATAAAAACCCTGGGCATTAAGTCTCTAATAAGCTTCCCTGGTAGACATTTCACATGTGTTGTCACAACCTGTTACTGGAGGAATTGTGTCCTGTATGACCACTAGAGTATCACCAAGCAGTGTCCCACCCAAACTGCTGATCCACAGAATCATAAGGAAATGGTTATTTTAAAACCTTAACTTTTGAAATGGTTTGTTACACCGTACTACATAACCAATAAAATAACTAATATTTAGGAGCTTACTTGGTGGAGATACTTTTCAAAAGCTTAATATTGATTACCTCACTCGATTGTCATAAGTGTCCAATAAAACAGGTCTGTTATTATCCTTATTTTACCTAATAACCTCCACGTCACTCAGCTTGTAAGTGGACAAACAGCAGAAACTTAATATGTCTAACTCTATAAGCTGTGTTCTTAAAGCATCATGTTAAGTAACTTCTCCTGATGCACACAAAAGCCTTTCAAAATAATTTGAGGTAGTGCCAATGTTTCATATACCCAAGACTATATAAGGCATCCAATTCCTTTCTCTGAGTTTACAGACATGCCTGCTAAAAGTTTTTTTCCTACTTTAAGTACTCAAGTCTCAACATACTCACATGCCCATCATCTTATTTTGGGTATTTTCCTGTACTTATTCCATTTCCTGACTCCTTCTGCTATCCTTTTCTTCTATTTTTATGTGGCATAAACAGAATCCTAGATGTTTACTTTGGTTTGTATAATCAAGAGCAAAGATACATGCCACTTGCAATATAATTAAATTATAGACACAATCTATGATGCAACTTAAAGATACAGGTAGAAGATTAGAGATTAATTATTTACATAAATGCAAATCCTAGTAAATAGCTAAGAATTGTATTTCTCTTCAAAAAATCACCCTCATCTCTTGAAAGAAAAAAAAAAGTGAAGAACTGTCAGCTTCAGTGACATAGTCACTTTGCCTGAAATACATTTTTAGGAGTAAATTACTTACTGGTATTATTTAAAGGTAGTATTATGAGATTTGAATGAAGACTCACTTGGGAATTAGGCCATTCTGAAATGTGGCTCCACCACTTACTGGCTGCGAGATCTTGGCCAAGTTACGTCACCTTTCCCTGCCTCAGCTTCCTCATAATGAAAATGAAAACCCTATCCCATAGGGTTTTATGACAAGTAAACGACATAAACACAAGTAAAGCTTTTAGAACAGTGCCTGGCATGTATAAAAGCACATTAGCTATTATCATGCATTATGAGTTTCTAAGTTGTTTTGAGTTAAAAGTAAAAGAGCATTGCCTGGGCATGGTGGTTCACACTTGTAATCCCAGCACTTTGGGAAGCCGAGGCTCACCTAAGGTTAGGAGTTCGAGACCAACCTGGCCAACATGGTGAAACCCTGTCTACTAAAAATTAGCTGGGTGTGGTGGTGTGTGCCTCTAACCCCAGCTACTTGGGAGGCTGAGACAGGAGAATCGCTTGAACCAGGGAGGCGGAAGTTGCCGTGAGCCAAGATAGCACTACTGCACTCCAGCCTAGGTGACAGAGTGAGACTCTGTCTTAAAAAAAAAAAAAAAAAAAAAAAAAAAAAAGAGCATTACTATGGTGACAGAAAGCCAAGAGTCTCATTCAGGGATCAGCTAATTTTTTCTAAAGGAACAAACAGTAAATATTTGAGGCATGCACAACTACTCACTTTGACCTTCTAGTGTGAAAATAGCCATGGACATACATAAACAAACAAATGAGTATAGCTGTGCTCCAATAAAACTTTTTTTATGGACACTGAAATTTGAATTTCATGTAATTTTTACACATCACAAAACATTATTCTTTTCATTTTTTCCCCCAACCATATAAACACGTAACACTCCTTCTTAGCTCAGGAGCTGGCTGCACAAAAACAGGCAGCACAGCCAGTTTGCCAACCCCTGGTCTAGTCCCAGCTCTTCCTGTAGCTAGCTGGCTGTGGGAGCCTATGCCATAAGCCTTACACGTGGTTGCCTAGGTGGAGGCATCATCACACAGAAATACTTGCCTTCCAGTCCCTTGTGAGAAGTCAATGAGACAATAAATATGCAAGCACTCTGAATGGCAGGCTGCACTATACAAAAAAACAGTAGCCAAAGGCAGCAGCGATAACACTTGTTTTTAAAAAATTGGATTCCAGGTTGCTCTAGAGCAAAACCTGTGAGACAGAAAATTGTCACTGGGCAGGCAGTGTGAAATGGTTGAAAGAACTACACTTCCGAGTCAGATATCACTTCCACGCTCCCCCTTTATGACCTGTAGTCCTTCGGTATTTAAAATCTCTAATGAGCATAAGTTTCTTCACCTGCAAAACCAGGAAGGGAATTCCTACCTCACAGAATGAGACGTTAGTGAAACAAGTACATAACCCACCTAGTGCCAGGCATTTAGTAGGTGCTCAATTTAAAAATTGCACTCAACATCATTATCAGTGTTCGAGTGCAAGTCCCAAAGGTTCCTTGGCAGGCTGTAACTAATCAGGAGTAGGAGAAAGTTGAGGAATTGGAGTCCGTGTACATAGTGGGACTAGAACCCAGGTTTCCTGCCTAACTAATGGAAGTTAAGCAGGCCTCTACGGGCCTGTCTTCCAAGCTGCAGACGAACCCTCAGGGCCTACCAGCTCCATCGCTAGATACTGTGAACTCCGCCTACAGCCCCCAGGCCCAACCAGGCTCGAGCGTCAAGTCACTGCACCATAATACCTCGGTCCCACGGCACTTTGCTACGACCGAGGTATTACAGTGCAAAACACCCTCAAAAGCCACAGCCTGAATCACCACTTAAAAATGCGACAGGGCAGGTAGGGCAGACGCGAGACTTACGTGATTAGGGGTAGACCCGAAGACGTACTCTTCAGTGTGCGGAAGGATCCCCGACGGGATGCCCTCCTGCCGCCGCCGCAGTCGCCGCTGAATACAGTTCAAACCTCGCGGGAGGCCCCGGGAGCCAATCGCTGCGCTCGCCCTCCGACCCGGAAGCAGAGCCACAGCGCGTCGCGGCAGCCCCCAAGGAAGACCAGCCTGCCTCTGGTCGGTTCCCGGCGCTCTGCGGTGCGTATCGAGCTGGGAGCCCGAGAGGCCGGGATGCTTTTCTGCCGGCCGCCCAGCCTTGCCACTCTATTCCCGGGAGTTTTTCCTTCCCACCTCGGGCCCCGGGAGGTGGGAGCGGGGTCTTGAGGAACTCGCCTGGCCCGGGGAGAGGTGTCGGGGCTCATTGCAGAGACTTATCTTGTTCCCTCCCTTCTTCTCTGCCGTTGTAGTTTTACAGGGGCAAGTCCTGTCCAACGTGTACGGTGAGGCCCCGGCCACTGCTTTAATGAGCAGTAGGTGTGGGGACGGAACAATTTCGTGACCTCGAATCTCTTGCACTTCTATACCTCTCTGCCTCCGTGTCCATAACACTTGCTGGTCACCCTTCAAAAGTCTCCAGTCCCTGATGTCCATTCCTAAAGTTACTAGTTTATAAGCGTCTCGAGGTGGGACTCATTCTCAGTAGATACTCTTAAGGTGCTTGATATGTTTGTTACTGAGTCCAGCTGTTTTCAGGACAACCCTTGTGTCGAATTTTTTAAAAAACCAAAAACTCTAAAACCCATAATTCTCATGTGGGAATGCTACTTCCAGAGTGCACACTAGTCCCTGACAGGTTAAGGTCTTCTGCCTAGTTTTAAGAATATTATTATTTTAATTTTTAAGTTCCGGGATACGTGTGCGGGACGTGCAGGTTTATTACAAAGGTAAACGTGTGCTATAGTGGTTTGCACACCCATCACCTAGGTATTAAGCTCCACATGCATTAGCTATTTATCCTGATGCTCTCCCTCCGCCCAACCCCCTGAACATTATTTTTATATCACACATTTTGGTACTCCTTAACAACAGATCCTGTATTTTCTATCTGTTTATATTATAGCCCTTTTCACGTTGAGTCATAACTATCCCTAAACTGTGGTCTCCTTCAAGCCAGGAGGCTGTTTTTTTCTTCATTAGCGCTGGTTCTCCACACACAATGAAGTCTTCCAAATCCTGGCCCTGCTTATGAGCTTGGCAAGTTAGTTAACCTACTGAAGCCTCAGTTTCTCCATCTACAAAATGGAGACCAGAGGTAGTACCTGCCTTTAGATTTGTACAGATACCAGATGTGATCATGTCAGTAAAATGCTTAATATGGCACCTACAAATAGTGGTTCATAAAAGTTATTAATTTTTATTAACATTTGCTGTTAAAATGATTCCATCTTCAGATGAAATACTATTTGTTTTAGATAATCTAAACAGAACTTTGCAGTGTTATTGTCTGCTAGAATCACAGATATGGGAAAGAGCTGTGGAGCAAATGTGGAACCATTAATAACTAGATTTAATATTTTTCCTGCAGTTTCTGTCCCTTGATAAGTACTTTAAATGTTTCTTTTGAGCTTTCTGTCTCATTGTAACACCACAACCTTATTTTGATGCATTTGCTGAATGACTAACATATTGACCATTGTAATTGTACCTGTGCTGTAATCCACAGTTTCGTGACCTTGTCCAGTAGAAGGCTATTTAATTTTCACAACTGCTTGAATTTTGACATACAAGATGAAGCAAGATGCCTCAAGAAATGCTGCCTACACTGTGGATTGTGAAGATTATGTGCATGTGGTAGAATTTAATCCCTTTGAGAATGGGGATTCAGGAAACCTAATTGCATATGGTGGCAATAATTATGTGGTCATTGGCACGTGTACGTTTCAGGTTAGTCTACAAAACTGCACCGAATGACAGTGAACATATTTCACTACTAAGAGAACTTACACAAACCAAATATAAACTTTGAAAGTATATTGAGTTTGAATGTTAAAAAAAAAAAAAAAGAAAAGATCCATAGAGAAAGATGTTCCCAGTTATATGTGCCTGAGATTTATGTAAACATTATATAGATAGTGAAAAAGAATGGTATGAGGCTTCACTTTTGCCTCATGATCATTAATGGAATATTCTGATAAGTGAAGGCTATGATTAACTGAACATTGGTATGTACAGGAAAAAAACAATATAAATGAGATCCAATTAATTACGGTTTTTCTACATCCTGCTTTGACATACGAAACCAGCTAATGTTGAGAGCCCGAAAAACAATCTTCCAGGAGATTTTATAGCTTTTATAATATTCAGCTTTCCTATTAGTATGCTGTCATACTTTTTGTGCATCTAGTGTATGCAGAGTATGGAGTCATATTAATTGAGCAGGCAGTTAAGCATAGCCATTAAGAGCATGAATTCTAGAACTGGAATGCCTACATGTTTACTCCTGCTTTACTTCTTACTAGCTATGAGACCTTGAATAAGATATTTAGCGTCTCCTGTAAACATGAGGAAACTAATGCTTGAATTTTAGTATATGTAAAATTCCAAGAGGGCATCTGACAACATTGTAATCCATATGTATGTTTTAGTTGTCATTGATATGAGCAGTGGTAACACTCTCAGGTTTAATCACCAAAGTAAGATTGCTTTGTGGTGAACATAAACCATGTTTTCACAGAGGAAAGCTAGTTTTACATGTAAGAGAGACTTGGAATAATGAAGGTTCAACCCTCAGGACTATCTGGTTAATCCTTTGTCTATCAGAGTATTATTATTATTTTTATTATTTTTTTTTCAGACAGAGTTTTGCTTCGTCGCCCAGGCTGGAGGTCAACCTCGGCTCACTATAACCTTCATCTCCCGGGTTCAGTTGATTCTCCTGCCTCAGCCTCCCAAGTAGCTGGGATTACAGGCATGCACCACCACACCCAGCTAATTTTTGTATTTTTAGTAGGGGGTTTCATGATGTTGGCCAGACTGGTCTCGAACTCCTGACCTCAAGTCATTTGCCCACCTCGGCCTCCCAAGTGCTGGGATTACAGGTGTGAGCCACCCTGCCTGGCCTAGCAGAATATTATTAATAGAACTGTATTTCTCAAATTATAATGAGCACGGTAATTTGGAAGTGTCCAATTTTCAAAGATTTAAAATAATTATCACTAAAGTGATAGTTATTATAAATGTTATTTCCTCCTTTACTGAGAAGGCAATTCTGTTTTTGTTTTGTTTTGTTTTGAGACGGAGTCTCGCTCTGTCACCCAGGCTGGAGTGCAGTGGTGCGATCTCTGCTCACTGCACCCTCTGCCTCCCGAGGTCAAGCAATTATCCTGCCTCAGCCTCCTGAGTAGCTCGAATTACAGGCACGTGCCACCATGCCCAGCTAACTTTTTTGTATTTTTAGTAGAGACGGGGTTTCACCATGTTGGTCAGGCTGGTCTTGAACTGACCTCGTGATCCGCCCGCCTCAGCCTCCCAAAGTGCTGGGATTACAGGCGTGAGCCACCATGCCCAGCGGCAATTCTGTATCTTACAGTATTCTGACATCAAAAATGCAATTTGGCATTTTATAGCACAATGAATATATAAAGCTTTACAAATTGGAATATAGTCATATTTAAGAGGAAGTATGAATTAAAAGTTTCAGTTTGTTGCCATCTGAGTAGAATATGACAGCTCCTAGCCTATTTCGTACTGTCTGTTTGGGTGGGAGTAGAAATTAATAGCTTTTAGACTAAATATGACCCTAGCCTGACTTACATGGACATGGTTTAGGATCATAGAAAGTCATATGATTAAGACAATGTTACGTACTTGAAAAAGACTGAGGAAAAACCATTTCTCTAATGCAAGCCACCAATGCACAAAAGAGTAAAGCAGCCTCCTACAGGTAAAACTAATTTTTACTTCATTACTTTTAAAATTAATAACAAATAGGATTGTATTCGCAAACACTGAAAAATGTTTATCTCATTTATGATTAAGAAATGTTGAGGGAGAAAGTCAGTGGAGAACAAATTAGGAAAAGAGAGGCAAAGATGAGAGAGGGAGAAGATGGGAGAAAGAAGGAAAATGACTAACATGAGAAAAAAGAACTAGTATAAACATTTGTGTTCTGTTATAGTTTATGGTCACATGTATTGTCTCAGTTACCCTCATACCTGTGAGATTAGCAATGTAGGTCTCGTGCCCAGATTACTAAGGAAAAAATTAGATTTTTATTAATTTGGACAATAGTAAACACAAATTATATTCTGCACCAGACATTGGAAATACAATTAAGTAAGTCCATTTCAAAATAAATTATTGCTTTTCTGTGAAGTTATTTTTTATCTAGCTAAACACTGTTAAACATTACTATTCTGTTGTCCTAGAACCTTCAAGTTCCATTGCACCCAGTTTCATGCCTCTTGTCTTGAGAGAAAACTAAGTAAAGGTAAATTAAGTGGAAAGATTTTCACATTCCTGACAGAAAGATAATCCTTATTTTAAGGCTGTTTAGAAAACGTTGTAGATATAGTGAATTTGAATTTCAACAAAGCATTTTTCAGAATCTCATGCTGTCCCTTTGATTATGATGGACATATGAGCTTCTGAATGATAGTACTGTTAACTGGTGTCGTGTATTTGTCAAATTTTCATTAAGTGCATACTGGGTGCCAAGACATGAAAAAAGCAAGGACCATATCCTTAAGGAAATA
Source organism: Pan paniscus (assembly GCF_029289425.2). Classification (NCBI taxonomy): domain Eukaryota; kingdom Metazoa; phylum Chordata; class Mammalia; order Primates; family Hominidae; genus Pan; species Pan paniscus. The sequence continues at coordinate 110,188,913 of NC_073259.2, read as the reverse complement.
TTTAAATATAAAGCAGTGCAGTAAGAAAACTGCTATAAAAACCTTTGTTAAAGGGCAGAGGAGCATGAACATATATGCTTGCCTAAATCAATGTTCTCATCCAAGTTCTACTAGAGGCCTCAATTCACTAATGAAGACCCCTTGAATAGACTTAGAAATCTGGTATGTATTTTACACTTTTTAAAGTGTACACGTATCAAATAGAACTAGCCACATTTCACGTGCTTCATAAGGTCCTGTGTGGCTAGTGGCCACCATATCAGACAGCACAGTTCTCTCTGCATCTTCCTCTGTAAATCGACAGTAATCTTTAATATAATAATAATACTCTGTAGTTCTCAGCAGTATATTATGATTCAGAGAAGATAATGTATTTTAATACAAATTTCAGGGTAGTATCTAAATGTTTAAAACTGTGAAAGAGGTATTAGACTCAATGGTAAATGGATTTTATGTTATTTGTCATCTCTATTTGAATGGACAGAGTTGTTGCTTATAATGCTTTCAGGCTGAGGCTGAATCTGCTGCTTAGTGTGTCTTCACCTAGAGGAGATCAACTATGGCCAGATATTTGTCATCATTAAGTTAGACTGACTTGGTGTGGTTCCAGAGATGGAACGTGGAATAATGAGTAGAATTTACATGGAAACAGATTTTGGCTTAACGTTAAGAACTCTTCTAATAATTAAAGCTATCCCCCAATTGAATAAACTTCCCAAAGAAATAGCTAGTTCCCTGTCACTGGAAGTGTTCAGAGAGGGGTTGTGTAAACTCTTTTTTTCAGATGCTCTCCTAGGGATTCAAGCATTGGGGGGAAAGAATTGAACTAGAGAAACTTGACAGTCTTGACTAACTGAAATTGGTATTTGGCCTTAAATGGGTGTGGTGGGAGGGCCTGCCAGTTTCAAACCCTTATAATAGCCCTTCCATCAACCTGGCTTTGCCCCAACCTCAAATATGCCGAAACCTTGTATAATCATTTGTATTATAGCAAGTTTTCCAAAGTATCTTAATTTCCTGCCTATACAATTCTGCTTATACCCCACACTAAATCCAAAATAGCATTTGTCTCTGCCTATACCACACACACACACTGGCCTTTTAGTTGGCTCAGTGGCAAACAGTGCTGCCAGGAAAAAAGGTTTCACTGGTAAAACAAAAAACCCAGGCTATACAGTCCCTGAGATTTCTTTATCCCCATGACCACCCAGTAATTCCATATGTGATTTGGGTAACAAATTAAAGGACTTGATTGTCAACAATATTGTTACAGTAGCAAGATGATGTGTATTTACATGTAAAAACTTCATTTTTAGGATACTGATTTGTCAAGTTTGGAAAAATAGCTGTAATCCAAACTGTGAAGTCAGCTATGATTAGGCTCCTAAACTTATTTTAAAATTGTTTAGTGGCTGCTGTCTTGGCATATCTGGCTGTTAGCTATACAACTATTATACACACAAATTACGAAGTAGTAAAATTTGACAGTGTTTTTCTTTCCTTGATAAGTGTATTTCTTTCATTTATGGAAAAACTTTTTGCTGTTAACTCTTAAGTTCACCTGAAATTTGAAGTTATTTTCAAAGGGTATATGAATTATGCAGAGAAAGATGTGTAGTATATTTGTGAAATGACTTTACTGGGATCCCATAGGCTATCCTGGAAAAATCAGTATATCTACTTGGATTTCATTCGAGTATACATTATAAAACTTTGCATTTAGATTCTGGGTGAATGGAATGCTTAGATCAGGCCTTCAAGTAATTCCTATCAATATAGACATACGTATTTCATTAAATATCAAGTTTCACCTGCTGGATTTTTTCCCTGATACTTTATAATCCCATACACTTTTATAAAGAATAACTGTAGTTAGCACAGAAGATTCCTTGGACAAATTTGTCGCGAAAATTTGGCCTTCTTTAGTCTCAGACCCAGTTCAGTTATTGATTTAAATAACAGAAGGATGATTTACTTATTTTTAAAATTGCAAAATTTTTTTATCATTTTCTTTTTTACCTTTCCTATGGTGCTGAGCAGTATTTTAATGCTTATAAAAAATGTGTTATCCATAAAGGCATAAAGAATAATAAGATGGATCCCTGTATACCTGCTGCTTAGTTTAAGAAAAGGAACATTAGCAATTCTTTTGAGGCCCCCTAAGTATCCTTCCCTTACTCATGGTAGGTATTTTGCATGGCAGGATTTTCTTTTTGTTTGTCTGTTTTTTCCTGCTTTCCCCTTAATCGGGCCCTGGATCTATGCAGAAATCTCTGATGTGGCATCCTTCCTTGTGCAGGCACTAGGATTTGTCTCTTCTGTCTTGCAAACTGAAGCTTTAAATCATTGCATGTAGGCAGATACCCTTATAACAGCTGCATACCTTGGTAGTCGTTTGCTTGTCTGTATTTGAATTTTTGCAATGTTGTAATGGGAGAACTTTTCAGGTTATTGTCTCCATTGCCAGCGACAGATGGCTTGACTTTTAAAGTTGATTTTTTTTCTCACCTTCCCGTAAGGATAAACTGAAATCATTTTAGTAGGGCTGAACTGGATAAATAAGCCAACTTTATTAAGCATTTATTCCCAGAATCAAATATCTAAAACTAAATTAGCCAGATTATTTATTACATATTCACTATTCATAAACAATAATAGTTCAGATGAATTATTTGTAGCATCTTACACACATATAATGCCACATGTAACACTACATGAAAATCATTGACACTGATTATAAAGACTTTGAGGTCTTTATAAGGTCCCAAAGTATTTTCCATGTAGTGAGAATGTTCAGTGTATTTTTTTAATATTGTTAGTAGATAATCCAGTTCTGGTAATTCATTTACCTAGAATATCTTGATTCTTTAGAGCATTCCATTTTCTTTGTTTTCTTTTTTTATAACGTAGACACAGGTCTCACTGTGTTGCCCAGTCTGGTCTCAGACTCCAGAGCTCAAGCAATCCTTCCACCTCAGCCCCGCAAAGTGTTGGGATTATAGACGTGAGCCAACACGCCTGACCAAGCAGTCCATTTTCATTGAACTTATTATGAAATGCCTCCTAAGATAAAGTAGAACATGTTTACCATTTGTTTCTAGTTGCCTTAGAGAGTTATTTTGTGAGGCTTAGACAACTTTGGATTTTTTTTTAATTCAATGAACTAGTTAAATCTTAATATGTAATTTGCTTTTGAACTTTTCAAAAGCATAAACATAACCTCCTGATAAATTCATTATAATGAAATACAGAATATTATATTGTTTGTTCTCATTACTTATTAAAACATTTACTGTGTATGCTTAGGAAGAAGAAGCAGACGTTGAAGGCATTCAGTATAAAACACTTCGAACATTTCACCATGGAGTCAGGGTTGATGGCATAGCTTGGAGCCCAGAGACTAGACTTGATTCATTGCCTCCAGTAATCAAGTAAGTTTAACAGTACCAAATGCATTCCTTACTAATGTACTTTGATTGTGTTACATGATTTGAAGTCTGATCATAGATACTTCTCAATTTCCATTTTCCACAATCCAAGATATTAGATATTTTGATATTTGCTACTACTTAATAATTTAGGCTTATCATCTGAATTTGTGATTTAAATATACAGCCATGAATATGATGCCTTGACCATGTGTTTGAGCCAAACTACAAAACCTTTTACGTGAGATTCATCTGAATCAAGGTCTTTACAGATTGTTCACTGAATTTACAACTTTATTGAAAGTATAACTCTTAAAATAACTAAATTTGGTTGAGACATTAATGAGCTTTCCTTCCCCACCCATAGGCCAAGATCACATTTTCTTGTCCAACAGTATATAAATCTGTAAGTTCTGGTCCTTGGACTTCAGTTTTTGTGAAAGTGTTTAAAAGGAATGATGGTTTTCTGAGAAAAAAATCCTAGCAATGCCTGCTGAAGCCCTCTTTACAGGGGCAAGAATATGTTAGGTTATTTAAGATCTGTTACAAAACACTAGCCTTGCCTTCTACAGATGTCAAATCTAAAAGATGTGTCTTCTTTTAGTAGACAGTACTTAGGAACTAAAAGTTATCAACTATTAAGCTAACTTCGTTTTTTTTAAATTAAGGGATAATTTAGATACTCTGAAATTCTCAGCTCTTAAGGGTATAGTTTGATCAGTTTTGACAAATACATATATTTGTACAACCCACACCCTATTCATGCACTGTTTCTGTCACCCAAGAAAGTTTCGTCATATTTCTTCCCAGTTAATCATTGTACCCCACTCCCTGCAGAAGCAACCATTGATCTGATTTCTATTACCAGAAATCAGTTTTGCCTATTCTAGAACTTCATATAAGTGGGATCATACAGAATGTCTTTTGTGTCTGGCTTGTTTTTGCAATTTTTCCACATTGTTATGTATACCAGTGCTTTTTAAGTAGTACTCCATTACAGTGTATCAATAGACCATAGTCTGTTTATTCATTCTTCTATAAATAGGTACCAATACAGTTTCCAGGCTTTAGTTATTATTTTTTGCTGAATACTGCTTTGGGTGGTTATATGATTTAATTTAGGAGTAGAATTGCTGAGTCACAGGGTAGATGTATGTTTAACATTTTAAGAAAATGCCAGTTTCTAAAGTGGTTCTACCATTTTGTCTTTTCCCCAATAATCTAAGGGTGGTCTTCCTACTCTCCAACACTCATTCATTCATTTTGAGACAAGGTCTGGCTCTATTGCCCAGGCTGGAGTACAGTGGCACCATCTCCACTCACTGCAATCTCTGCTTCCCAGGCTCAAGCCATCTTCCCACCTCAGCCTCCTCCTGAGTAGCTGGGACTATAGGCGCCCATCATCATGCCTGGCTAATTTTGGTATTTTTTGTAGGGACAGGGATTTGCCTGTTGCCCAGGCTGGCCTCAAACTCCTGAGCTCAGGCAGTCCATGTGCCTTGGCCTCCCAAAGTGCTGGGATGACAGCATGAGCCACCATACCTGGCCTATTCTCCAATATTTGCTATTGTCAATCTTTCTTTTTTTTTTTTTTTTTTTTTTTTGGTACATGGTCTCACTCTATCTCCCAGGCTGACAGCCAGACCCATAATCACAGCTTACTGCAGCCTCAACCTCCCTTGGCTCAGCCTCAACCCTCCCTCTCACCTCAGCCTCCCAAGTAGCTGGAACTACAGGCATGCACCACCACTCCCGGCTAATTTTTTGTATTTTTTGCAGTGATGGGGTTTCACAATGTTGCCCAGGCTGGTCTCGAGCACCCTGGCTCGAGCAATTCACCTACCTTGACCTCCCAAAGTGTTAGGATTACAGGCATGAGCCACTGTGCCCAGCCTGTCTTTAATTTTAGCCATTCTGGTTGATGCCACAATGACATTTCCATGATGAGTGATAATGCTGACGCTTTTTTGGTATATTTGTTTCTTCTATTAGAAATCTTTGTGTGATTTCTTATAGGTTGTGAAGATGTTGCATGTTTTTTCCTAGAAGCCTTTACCGATATTTAGCTAACTTAATTGAGTAATCTACACAATAGCTTTTGTCAGCACACATAATGTCATTGCCAACAGCTGGTGTGCTGTTGATTTCCTTTTATATTAAAAGAAAGTGGTCACAATATCTAGACCTAAACAAGAACAAGTCTCTTTGATTCTTTAAATTTTTAAAGCTGTGGAAACAGTCTTCTTCCCTTGGTTTTAAGTTTTGTGATACCTCTTTAATCTACATATTCAGCTGTTGTATTCTATGCTTTCCTTGTTGCTTAGTACTTGTTTTCCTGTCCTCTTTTTAGTGAATTTGCTGTGTTTCATCATTTCTGGTTGGTGTTTTTGTTTGGTTGGATTTTTCTTATTTTTTGGTAAACTGTCTCCAGACCTTTTTGGAACTATACAAATTCAGTAACAAATTCAAAAGACATTAGCAGGCCATTAATTTTAGACTATTTTTAGAGCAACCTGAAGGCACAATCTTGTTTTCAAATAAATTATTTTTATTATAAAATAATAAATGCTTAATAAAATTTAGAAAACACAGAAAATAAGGAGAAGAATGCCACCTATACTCCCAATACCCTTTTCATTTTTGTACATAATTGTGATTATACTATAGTAACTCTCTATACTTTCTTTACTTTGCTTTTTTATAGTATTCTAAAATAAATAGTAGTCTATCACCATGACTAAGGTATAACTCAGCATCTCTCTTATCATCATTAATTTTTATCTTACATTTAGAAATCCTTCATGATGGCTTATCATTAGCATGTAGTTGCCTTAAATTCTCTTTCTCCCTGCCTTTCTACTCTTTCCATCCCTACTTGCTTTTCTTGCATAGTGGCTAGAGAATTCATTGTTCATGTTATTTCAGTTCTCTGAGGTTTTCTGGTTCAATTAAAGAAGGACTTAAATATCCCTGAAACAGCAAGGATTCAAAGAAAAGTGAGGCAACACAAGGCTGGCCATAAAGTTTTCTGGGTTTGTTTGTTTGGTTTTATTTAGATCCCAGTAAGATTATTAATTTTCTTTTTAAGTAAGTATTCTTTGATTACTGTAACTCCTCTGTTTGCTGACATTTTTACTGAACTTGGCTTCATTTTGCTATTAATACCTCTTTACAAACCCTTTTAGTTGGGATGTTTCTTTTAACAACTTCCAAAATAGCTTTTATCTGTTTTAGAGATGACGTTTTGAACAAAGTTTTATGATTTCATTATGCTATAACTGAGGAAATCCGTAGGAGACCCTCAACATGAGTGATATTATTGTGGCAAATTTGTCTAGAGTTTCCTATGAGCAAATAAATAGTGAATTCCCAAAATAATAATTGGACAAATTCAAAGGAGAAGAATTAGATAGAATAAGCTTTGTTTTACAGTTGTTCTTACCCTTTATTTGCATGTATAAAATATAACATACATGTTTAAACACACATAGAGTATGTATTAGGGTTCTCTAGAGGGACAGAACTAATAGGATAGATGTATATATGAAGGGGAGTTTATTAAGGAGTATTGACTCACACGATCACAAGATGAAGTCCCACAATAAGGCGTCTGCAAGCTGAGGAGCAAGGCAGCCAGTCTGAGTCCCAAAACCTCACAAGTAGGAAAGCCAACATTGCAGCCTTCAATCTGTGGCCTAAGGCCCAAGAGCCCCTGACAAACCACTGGTGTAAGCCTAAGAGTCCAGAAGCTGAAGAACTTGAGTCTGATGTTCAATGGCAGGAAGCATCCAACACAGGAGAAAGATGAAAGCTGGAAGACTTCAGCAAGTCATCTCCTTCCACCTCCATCTGTCTGTTTTTTCTAGTTGTGCTGGCAGCCAGTTGGATCGTGCCCACCCACATTATGGGTGTGTCTTCCTGAGGGTGGGTCTTCCCCTCCCACTCCACTGACTCAGATGTTAATCTCTTGACACCCAGATACACCCAGAAACACCCAGATACACCCAGAACCAGTACTTTGTATCCTTCAATCCAAGCAAGTTGACACTTAATATTAACCATCACAGAGTATATATGTGCATTTTAACATGTTTATTATGAAGTAAACATTCATGTAATCACAGAGGTCAAGAGATAGGACATTACTAACACTTGAAGCTGCCAGTGTGCCCCTCTCCAATCAGCCTTCTTCCTTCCCCTTAAAGGCTATCAGTTTCATGTTTATTAGGATAATCATCTCCTTGCTTTTTTTTGTAGTTTTATCAGTTATTGATGCATCCTTAAGCAATATAGCTTAATTTTGCCTGCTTATGAACTTTCTTATGAATATAATAATACTATATGTATTTTTTTGTCCTGCTTTGTTCACTTCACATTATATATATGAGATTCATCCAAGTTTCTACTTGTAGATCTAGTTATTTATTACTATGTAGTATTTCATTGTGAGTCTATTACAGTTTATGCATTCTATTAATACTATATTTGCAGTTTGGAGTTATGAATGTGCTGTTTGAGCATTACTGTGTGTATATATCATAATGTCCATGTGCACACTTGGACCACCCTTAACATACTTGAAACATTTTCCCCTAACAGCCGACACGTATTTCTTCAGTGTTTCTTAGGCCTTTTCTTTCGCCTCCTTTTCCCTTTTTTTTTCCTTGTCTTGTCCACTTGTGAAAGAAGTGTGAAGAATGGTTGGGGAGATAGACTGACAGGACAACCAAAGGGAAGCTGACTAGCCTAGACAGGGGATGTTGAACTAAATTGGGCAAAGTTCTGATATCAAAACTTGGGCATTAGCAACCTATCATACCATGTGTGTGCCAAATGCAGCATAGGAGGGGATTTTTTTTTTTTTAACGTGTTGCCATTGTTACCGAAACACAAGGGGTTGGTCTAGGCCCTGTTGCATACCACACAGAAAGCCAGTGACTAAGACAACAAGTATTGCAAGGGAAGAAGGCTTTATTCAGGTGCTGCAGCTGAGGAGACAGGAGATAAGTCTCAAATCCATCTCACTAACCCACTAAAATTAGGGGTTTATATAGCAGGGAAGAAATGTAACTACATGTGGAAAGACAGGAATTGTGGGGTGTAAGGAACCACTCATGACAAAGGAGGGGTCTGGTGCCTCATTGTGCAGATGCAATGATCTGGTAAGTTTTAGTTCCTTTATACTATCTGGGAGGCCTAAAGGTCAGTTTCCTGAGAAAGGAACTCAGAGGAGACAAATACAAGTTTTCAGGCTTTAAGATCAGGAGAGTCAATCTCTGTAATTATCTCCAAACCATGAACATTAGTTCTGTGGGGAAGTTGGGCCAGTTTCACCATCAGGACCACAAAGTGGACCTGGTTGGGTTTTGGCTCTCCCTGGTTTTTTTTTGCTTTTTGCCAGACCTGTAATGTCCCAAATCAAAGCACCTATTTTTATAATTCATTGTTAATTAAATATAGGTATTTGTTAGGTTAAATGAAAGTAATGATAAGAGTGTACATTTGCATTTTAAAATGAGATTGATAGAGTGCTTTCATTTATTAATACAAAGGGCATTAGAAGTAAACTAATCCAGTCTCCTTTACTTTATTGAGGAGGAAACTGAGCCCTGAGTTTTTAAATGTCATCTTCAAGTTGCATAGCTAAGAAGTAATAAAGGCACCACTAGGCTGACTTGGTTAATCAAATGAAAATGTTGTTAAAATATGGCACATTTTTAGGGGATAACTTGATACTCAACATCTGTTAAGCAATTTAATGAAACAGTCATATATTTGTATACTATTTATGATGACGTATTTATTTCCCACTGTTGCCATAACAAACCACCACAAACATGATGACTTAAAACAACAACAGAAATTTATTATCACAGTTTTGGAGGCACATATTCAAAATCAAGTTATCAGTGGGGTTGGTTTATTAGGCTCTGAGGGAGAATCCATTCCATGCCTGTTTTCTAGATTCTGATGGTAGCCAGGAGTCCTTGACTTTCTTTGCCTTGTTGATGCATCACTTCAATCTCTTACCCTTCATATCTCCTTCTCTGTGTTTATCCTTTTTTGTGTTTCATTCATTGTTAAATTTTGGGCCCACCCTAGATCCAGGATGATCATCTTAGTATCCTTTAATTTAATCATGTTTGCAAAACCCTATTTTCAAATAAGGCAGCACTCGTAGTTACCAGGGGTTAACACATAGACTTATCTTTTTGAGGACACTTTTTTATTTTTATTTTTTTTGAGAGGGAGTCTCGCTCTGTCACCCAGGCTGGAGTGCATTGGCGTGATCTCGGCTCACTGCAACCTCCACCTCCCAGGTTCAAGTGATTCTCCCTGCCTCAGCCTCCAGAGTAGCTGGGATTATAGGTGCACATCACCATGCCCAGCTAATTTTTGTGTTTTTAGTAGAGATGGGATTTCGCCGTGTTGACCAGGCTGGTCTCAAACTGACCTCAAGTGATCCACCCACCTTGGCCACCGGAAGTGCTAGGATTACAGGCGGGAGCCACTGTGCCTGGCGTGAGGGCACTTTTCAACCTGCTAAAAATGACACGGAATTCTTGTTGTTGAGACAGGGTTTCGCTCCTGTCACCCAGACTGGAGTGCAATGGCATGATATCAGCTCACTACAACCTCTGCCTCCCGGGCTCAAGAGATTTTCCTACCTCAGTCTCCCAAGTGGCTGGGACTACAGGCACACGCCACTGCACCCGGCTAATTTTTGTATTTTTTTTTTTTGTAGAGATGGGGTTTTGCCATGTTACCCAGGCTGGTCTGGAACGCCTGGGCTCAAGTAGTCTGCCCACTTTGGCCTCCCAAAGTGCTGGAATTACAGGCATGAGCCACTGCACCCGGCCATGACATTCTTGTGCAATGTATAAATATATAGAGGTGCAAAATAAATGCTAATGTAGTGCACAGTATCCCCTTTCATATAAACCCTCACTAGACAACCAACGAAGCCAAAGACTAAAAGCTACAAAACATTGCAGAAAGAAATTAAAGACACAAATAAATAGAAAGACAGCCTGTGTTCATGGATTGAAAGATTTCATAGTGTTAAAGTGTCTGTGCTACCCAAAGCTCTACAAATTCAATGTCGTCTTTATCAATCTCTGTGGCACTTTTTACAGAAACAGAAAAGCCATCCTAAAATTCAGATGGAACCTCAAAGGACCCCAAATGACCAAAACAATCTTGAGAAAGCTGAAGTTCTCACACTTCTTTATTTCAAATCGTATCGCAATGCTATACAGTAATCAAAACAGTATGGTACTGGCATAAAGATAAATATGTAGACCAATGGAACAGAGTGGAAAACTTAGGAAAAATGCCTTCACATAGCCATCAAATGATCTTTGACAAAGGTTCCAAGGCTACACAATGGGGAAAAGGATAGTCTGTTCAGCAAATGGTGTTGAATAAACTGAGTATCATGCAGAATGATAAAATTGGACTTTACACAAATGAGCTCAAAATGGGACCTAAACATAAGACCTGAAACTATAAAACTCCTAAAAGAAAATATCTGGGAGAAGCTTTATGACACCAGATTTGGCAGTTTTTTCTTAGTTTTGATAACAAAAGCACAGGCAACAAAAGCAAAAAATAGACAAATGAGACTAAATCAAACTTTAAAACTAGTACATGGCAAGGGAAGTCAACAGAGTCAAAAGGCAACCCATAGAATGGGGGAAAATATTTGCAACCCATATACCTAACAAGGGATTAATATCCAGAATGTATACAAAAAACTTCTACAACTCAACCACAACAAAATAAATGATCCAATTTAAAAATGATTCAAAAAGACTTAAATGAACATTTCTCCAAAGAAGGTATATGAATGGCCAACAGGGATGTGAAAAGATGTTCAACATCCCTAATCATTAAAGAAATACAAATCAAAACCACATGAGAGGTTACCTCACATGTTAGGATTGCCACTACTAGAAAAGCAGAAAATAACAAATGTTGACCCAGGATGTGGAGAAATTGAAACTTTTCTGTACTGTTGGTCAGTATGTAGCAATGGTGCAGCTGCTATGAAAAACATTCCAAAGGTTCCTCAGAAAATTAAAAATAGAATTACCTAACTTCCAGTATTATTTTGAATATAAGTGGCAAAAATGGGCATCCTTGTCTTGTTCCTAATCTTAAAAGAGAGACCACCATCTTCTCACCATTAAGAATGATGTTACCTGTGGGCTCGTCATAGATGGCCTATATTGTGATGCGGAACATTTTGTCTATACCTAATTTGTTGAGTTTTTATCAAGAAATAATGTTGTATTTAGTCACATTCTTTTTCTGCATCTTTTGAGATGATGTGGTTTTTGTCTTTCATTCTGTTAATAAAGTGAACCACATATATTTATTTGCATATGTTGAACATTGTTGCATCCCAGAGATAAGTCCCACTTGATCATGGTGAATGATCTTTTTAATGTACTCTTGAATACAGTTTGCTAGTATTTTGTCAACATAGTACTTGAAGTCCTAGCCAGAGCAATTAGATATGAAAAAGAATTAAAACGCATCCAAATAGGAAAGGAAGAAGTTAAATTGTCTGTTTCCTGATACATGATCTTATATATAGAAAAGCTAAAGACTCCACCAAAAAACTGTTAGAACTGATTAGTGAATTCAGTAAGGTTGCATGATACAAATCAACATTCAAAAATCAGTAACCTTTCTAATATACTAACAATGAACTATCTGAAAAAGAAATTAAGGTAATATGATTTACAAAAGCATCAAAATATCTTGGGAATAAATTTAACTGAGGAGGTAAAAGATCTTTACACAGAAACGATAAAACATTGATGAAAGACATTGAACTTGGCACAAATAATTGGAAAGATATCCTGTGTTCATGGATTGGATGAATTAATATTGTTAAAATGTTCTTACTCCTCAAAGCAATCCACAGATTCAATGCAATGCCTATCTATCAAAACTCCAATGTCATTCTTCACAGAAATAGAAAAATCAATTAAAAAATTTATATGAAATTATAAAACACCCCAGATAGCCAAAGCAATTTTGAGCAAAAAAAGAACAAACCCGGAGGCATCACACTACCTGATTTCAAAATAAAAGCTATGGTATTCAAGACAGCATGGTACTAACATAAAAAGAGATACCTTGACCAATAGAATAAGATAGAGAGCCCAGAAATAAATTCATGCATTTATGGTCAATCGATTATTTACAAAGGTGCCAAGAACATAAAATGAAGAAAGGACAGTGTCTTCAATGAATGGTGTTGCAAAACTGTATTTACACACACAGAAGAATGAAATTGAACCGTTATTTCACCCCATATGCAGAATCAACTGAAATTGGATTAAAGACTTAAACTTAAGACCTTAAACTGTAAAATGGCTAGAAGAAAACAGAAAAAGCTTCACAACATTAATCTCCACAACAGTGAATTTTTTGGATCTTACCCTAAAAGCACAGGAAACAAAAGCAAAACTAGACAAGTGGAATTGTATTAAACTAAAGAGCTGCACAGCAAAGGAAACAACAGAGTGAAGATGCAACCTACAGATTGTGAGAAAATATTTGCAAATCATACATCTTGATAAGGGGCTAATATCAACAATATGTAGGGAACTCAAATTACTCAATCACAAGAAAACAGTTATATTTTAAAATGGGCAAAGAACCTGAGTAGACAGACATTTCTTGAAAGAAGACATGCTTTATTCCACTACAACTTTAATTTTGCCTCTGAGAAGACCTTGGACAAAGAATCATTCCCTGGTGGCTTTGATCTGTTTTCTCTAACAACTCTTGACAAATTACTGGAAAGGGGTGTAGTAGCAAAGGTCTACCAACACATCAGGGTCTGTGGATTAAGAGCCTTTAGTTGAGAAAAAATGGCTCACTGTACTCAAACTAAAGAATAAATTTAGATTTGTGTATGATACTCTTTCTACCAAAGAATTGAAAATAAACTTTGTTTTTCAGTATATAAATATAATTTATATTTTTTTCTCAGCCATTGTCTCACATCCTGAGAATCTAGAAAATTTAGGATTAAAGATAAACTAGTTTAAAAAGCAGTTGTTGGCCAGGCGCAGTGGCTCATGCCTGTAATCCCAGCACTTTGGGAGGCCAAGATGGGCGGATCATCTGAGGTCAGGAGTTCGAGACCAGCCTGGCCAACGTGGTGAAACCCTGTCTCTACTAAAAATACAAAAATTAGCCATGTGTGGTGGTGGGCGCCTGTAATCCCAGCTACTTGGGAGGCTGAGGTAGGAGAATCGTTTGAACCTGGGAGGTGGAGGCTGCAGTGGTATGAAATCATACCACTGCACTCCAGCCTGGGCAACAGAGCAAGTCTGTCTCAAAGGAAAAAAAAAGGAGTGTTTGCTGCTTAGGTTTTGTTTTTTAATTTAATAATCCATTGATTAACTACTGAAAAACATGTTTTAAATGTTTAAAGTATAAATAATACTCCAGCTTTTAGTAGGTATAAATATATCAGCTTTTATAGTTATAAAAATAGTATCTTACTTCATCTGATTTATTTGGAGGAATAGAAAAAACTAAGGATTATGGATAACAGAAGAGGGCAAAGACTAAGGTAGATGTATAACAATATTTTTAATATGTCTTGGTGACCTGGCTAAAATGAAGATACTTTTTAAAATCCATCCTTTTATGCTTTTAAGAAAACGTTTAAAATTAAATTCAAGTGCTGATTTAGTGTAAAATTCTACACTTTTATTACTGAAGAAGCACATCCAGAATACACTAACCTTTTGTGTGTTCTCAAAATAAAATAATATGACTCCTACTTTCTGTGATGGCTGTATAATACTTTTTACAGTGGAGCCACAACATTCTTCTTTCCCCCTCCATAAAAAGCATGATTATGAGTTATGATAAAAGCTTCAGTGACCTGAAGGGAAGGATGGGGGGGAGGGGGAGACCTTTCACTTACAAAGGCTAAAAATTGGTATATTTTTGTTTTTTTGCTTCCAGATTTTGTACTTCAGCTGCTGATATGAAAATTAGATTATTTACTTCAGATCTTCAGGATAAAAATGAATATAAGGTATGTTGACAACCATATAAATCTTTAGAGCTTATTTTAAAACGTGTTTGTTTTTTGCTTTTTTAATTGGATTTATTCCAATTTAAAATGGCTTTTTATGGTCATCATTAAAGTATATAATTTAGGGTCTCATTTACTCTACTATAGGTTATAATAACTAGCTTACTATATTATTAAGAACTAAGTTCTTAATGACTGCAGATTATAAATCTGATATCTCTTATTAAATTGAAATATTAGGTAGGAACAACAAATAAGAAAGAACTAGAAATTTACAGTTGGATATAGTAGGAGTATAATAGACATGACCATTCATACAGTAAGAGTTGAACTTCATGGGAACAAATGATCAGTACAGCATAGCACAGGCAGAATTCCAAAGCGGTTAAGAGCACAGACACAGAAGCCAGATTCCTTGCATTTAAACCCCAGTATTATTACTTAGTCGTGGTGTGACCTTGGTTAAGTAACCTAATCTCTTTGTGCTAATATCCTTACCTGTAAAATGTGGGTAATCGTAGCAGCTGCCTTATAGGATTATGAGCATTGACTGAGCAAATTCATATAAAACGCTTAGAATAATGTTGATACATAGTAAACGCCGTATGTGTGTTTTCTGTTACTATAATAATAACCCTCAGATTGGGTCAAAATTGCATCATGTTTTTTTTTAAGAATGGTATTGCCTTCTTGGCTTTCTAATAAGCCAAAATATGAATATTGTTATAAAACAAAGATAAATTACAAACCTTTCCAATCATTTAGAAAATAGTAAAAATTATGCTGTAAGCTATTTACAGTGGGCTTAATGTACTGTATGGATTGGTTAATTTAAGGCTGTACCAGAAATAACCAAGTATATAAATGGCACATAAAATTTTGACCTATCCAAAGTTAATATGCTAGTTATAATACACATTAAACATTTACTGTTAATTTAGTTTGTCTTGTAGACTGTGACAGAAGCTTTGGAGAATGATTTGGAGGACCTGGGTTTGTTAAAGTTGCTCAGGAATGTTTGACCCAAATCTTTTTGTTTTTTGTTTTTTTTTTAATATTACATTTCTACATAGTGAGCAGTACTATATAGAACTGCTTTAATAACCTCAGAACTGAGATCAAATTTGAGTTTTTGGAAAGAAGGAAGGGTAGAAAGAATGATAACCATTAAAGTAATTATCTGACAGGCCTATTTAGGATTTCAACTATGAAGATTTAGACAGATTGAACTTTATCTGCTCACACAGTCCTCCACTGTGCAACTTCTCATTTGTTGCTTCTGTGTCGAGATTTTTTGTGTTGGTGATAACTATGGGCTTATAACAACTAGCTGTCTTCACTGCTAGCAGTCACATTGAGCATGTAAATGAAGGCATTAGATGGTGAAGTCCATCCTGTGTGTGTTTGTTAAGTAGTAGTGAGTATGCAGAACAGCAGATATAAGGTAAAAAGCCTAGAGGTACCCTACCTCAGTACCCCTAAAAAGTTTTCTAGCTCTAATTTTTATTTAGGCTTTATATAATAAGTGAGAAAGGAGGTGATATGAGGACAGGTACAATAAAAATGTGTGTGTGTGTGTGTGTGTGTGTGTGTGTTTGTAAGAAATGCATACTAGAAAAGAAAGACTAAGCTAATAGTGTGTTGAATGATCAATTTTTTTCCCAAGATAAACCTTCTAGAAAAGTGGGTGTATAAATCATGCTTTAAAAATAGCGGATTGCTTAAGAAATATTTATAGAAAAACAGGCAGTGAAAGCTTTTAAGGCAATGAAGCAAAAATATTATGTAGGAATATTGTAGGTTATTTTTCTGTTTTCTTGCTAAGCTTTCTGTTTCTCTTTCTGTCAGGTTTTAGAGGGCCATACCGATTTCATTAATGGTTTGGTGTTTGATCCCAAAGAAGGCCAAGAAATTGCAAGTGTGAGTGACGATCACACCTGCAGGTATGTTGCTTATGTTATAACCATATTTTTAAATTGCCATTTTAATCAGAATTACATTTTTAAAATGAGAAAAAAAATGTGACTTTTACCTAAGTTCTATAGAGTGTTGTAAAAGAAGCATACCTTATTTGAACTGTAGGTATGGCACAAACATGAGTTTCAAAACCAGTGAGATAGTCCTCATCACCATTAATGAAAACTTCCTTGCCTCCCATGGGTGTCTTTTATCTCTTATTTCAGATTTTCACATTTATGAAATCCAAATCTATATTGGACTGGGCACAGTGCCACACGCCTATAATCTCAGCTCTTTGGGAGGCCAAGGTGGGCAGATCACCTGAGGTCAGGAGTTAATGACCAGCCTGACCAACATGGCGAAACTCCATTTCTACTAAACATACAAAAATTAGCCAGGCACGGTAGTGCGCACTTGTGATTCCAGCTACTCGGGGGACTGAGGCAAGGGAATCGCTTGAACCTGGGAGGCTGAGGTTGCAGTGAGTCAAGCTTGTGCCACTGTACTCCAGCCTGGGTGACATAGCGACACTCCATCTCAAAAAAAAAAAAAAAACACAGACATATTGGATCAAATTCTTCAATATTGGACAAGATGAGTAGGAGTAAAATGCAGTTGTCAAGTTACTTTACAGATGCTGTATGATAAGTTTGTGTGTAATAATGAACTATGACTCTCATCTGCTACATAAGATTGATGGAAAATTTAGTGTTTTGATAAATTCAGAGGTTTCTGCATAAGGTTTTCTTTAGATACAATACATTTAACTATTATGTTCTTCAACCTCACCCCCTAATTTAGAACGGATGAGGTAGCTATAACATTTTAATAGTGTGTAAAGCTGGAGAATATCACAAATAAAGAACAAGATGAAAAGGAAGAATAGCAGGTGGAAATAAGCTGAGGAGTCAGGAGTGAAATGAGTGCATCAGTCATTGGAAGGGTGTCAGTTGCTTCATTTGCTTTAACAATACTGTGAGGGAGAGAAAAACTGCTGCTCTGCTGTTTTGCATAATGTTTCATAAAACTATGCCAAAATCCTTAGTATTTATTAGTACTTATGTACATATAAAACTATGAAATATGTATGACTTCACATTAGAAGTAAAGCTGCTAGCTACTTTTTAAATTTTTAATCTTCTTAATATAGCTCGTCTTTTTAAAGTGATAGAGTCATAGGCCATTATTCTTTATGTACTGTCTGTTAAAATTTTCATGTCAGAGATATGAAAGATTTACATGACATTAAGATTCTAGGGCCCCAGGTACTACAAGTTTGTATAGTGACCTGAAGAGTAAATGGAATCGTTTTAAGGTAAAAATTCGGTCACTGGAAATAAATAATGGCATTTCGGCTCTTTAAAACATAGATTTTCCTAATCACAAGCATTTGGAATAATGAAACCTGCAAAGGGGAAAAATGAGTGTCTTTGCAAGCCAAGGAATGGCCTCTGAATAGTGAACGAAAGCCGGAGAGACCTAGGATCACACTCAGTAGTCTATGTTTTTGTTTGTTTGTTTTCTTATGACTCTGAGATTTTTTTTGTAAACTAGCAAAATTCTCTAAAAATTTAGGGGACTGACATAGGGTTGCTAACTTTTTATTTTGTCGAATATAAGACTTTTAAGTTTACTGCCTTCTACCACTATCATTTTGTAAAAGAAAGGACATTATTACTCTAAAAAGTAGGAAAGGAATAACTAAAGAGTAAGTCTTTTAGTTTAAATAAATTTAATTTTTTAAAAACCTGACTACATTGCCTCTAAGTTTCTCATTTTGCCAGACTGGTTGTTGATATTATTGTTCAACAAATATTTGCTTTCCTTTCACCTTCCCATGAAAGGAGATTTTCCCATCTAATTAGCCCTAGCTTTGTGAATTGTTTAGGCCAATGTAGCATTAACAGGTGTGACACAGCAGAAGCTTCAAATGTTTTGCCTGGCTTGACTTGACCTCCTGTGCTCTGTCATTTGCTATGAGATGAGCATGTCCTAGATAGCTACTGATCCCAGAATGAGAAACACGTGGAGCAGATATGGACCCATATGGCATTATGGAAACAGAGCTTCCCATAGACCCATGTGCAAGAAATTTATGCTTATTTCTGTAAACCACCGAGATTTTCGGGTTGATGCACAACATCAAACTAGGAGTATTTTTAGAATTTACAGCTTAGTTCACCAACCAAAAATAAACAACTCTGATTGGTTATTAAAGCCAAACCTCTTAGGCCAAAACCTAAGCAATATAGGTAAGATTTTTTTAAAAACAGAACGTATATAAAAACAAGTTTAAAATGAGAAAGAGTAGATAGTATCATACACTCTCATAGCAAGGAAAGAAGGAATTCTAAGAGGACATATGTGATAATGTAAGATTCTTACAATATCACATATATATTCTTACATTATCAATATGTGACAAGAGAGTATATCATATGAGCAGTTCTACAATATGTATTCTGTACTGTAAAGAGCAGACCCAGTGCTTACTTAAGAAAATTTAAAATAACCTCAATATTTTGATCTATGCATATTTTCTGATGTTTCACTTTGACATTTCCAAGAAAGACACTATATTATAATCAGCTAGCAGAATTTTGCCCTAGGAACACTATTTTAAAACAATCTGTGACCTGAATAGGTTCACGAAATGTATGTGTTGTATTGAAAATTGCCAAATTCTGAATCAAACAGAATAAAGAGTCGTACTGTGAACAAAGGTACCTCTGATAATACAAAATGTTATTATGGAAGATGATAGATTACATTGTATCTAAGACTCCATCTAGTTTTACTATTCTGTGATCTGTGCAAGTTTATAAGAAAATTGGGTTCTCATTAAAGTTGGTCTTTATCAGTTCCAACACTGCCTTTCTAACAAACATTTTATAATGCCTACCACACCTTTTTAAATGAAACAGAAAATGTAGCCTTCCAAATATATAAATACAGAAAATTATTATCGTCCCTTAATTTTATGATATATTCTATAAAAGGAAAACAAAGAGAATAATAATGCATTGTGTATAAGCTCAGATAACAACTACATATGAAGACATAGGTAGTCTTTCTTCTTCTTTACAATGAGTAAGACTGGATATCAGAAAAATAAGATAACATGAAAATGTAAGGCAGAGGCAAGGCAGTCAAGTTGCACAGTTGTAGAGATTTATGAGTTGTGTAGAGTATAATGTAAATAGTGCCATCTGGAGTTCTACAGTGTCATAGCCCTGAGCAGATCTACAGTTTTAGGATAAAAGCTCATGTTAGTAGTAATACAATGAAATTAAATCTCATTAGAGAAATAGGGAAATACAGGTAATCAAAATAGGAATAACATAGCAAGATAAATCATAGGATGTCAAGTTGAAAAAGTAAGATAATATTCTTGCAATATTTTCTGTATGAAAAGTATGAAAAGTATATATCTTGATGAAGAAATATGTATCTTTATGAAAAAGGTGCCATTACTGAAACAAAAACCAAGCGTCTGATAGATGTGTTTAATAAAAGAAATTCCCAAGTAAAGCATGGGGTTGCTAGTCATTCAGCCTCATATTCTACACCATTTTCTTTATGATCCCTCATCATGTCTACCATATGCAGATGCACTCACATGCATATACATGTATATATAAAAATATATGCACACATATATACACAGGTTAATAAAAATACTGATGCTTTATGTGTGTGTTTGTATATGCATATGCACAGAAAAATATAAATACGTTCATAGTTATGACCTAGTGTCATTGAAAGAAGGCTAAAATTATTACAGTATTTGAGAGGTAAAGAAGTGCATATTCATTTAGAAAAAATTATTATCTCCTCCTCCAAAAGAAGGTAAAAGTGTCATTTAAGTATTTAGTGGGTTAAGCTTATTATTTTTTAAAACTCACTAATACAGAACATCTCATTCCCAGTCATTGCCAAATAACAGATGTTCTTGTATGTTAGAAACAGTACCATTCTGTAAGAACAAGTCAGATCAACAAGTATTTATTAAACACATTTCGTATACCCAATATTCAGTACTTTGGGGGATACAAAAGAAATACAAGACCTAGTACTCACTGTAACTACAAAGGATATCAGTAGTAAATCCCATCCCTCCTCCTCATCCCTCAATAATCTTTTAAAATATTAGATAAAAGTTTATGGTGAAAGAAAACTGACTTCTAGAAACCAGAGAATTTTTAGTTTAATAAAATATAGGTGTGCATATAATGTGCCATTCACTTTCTCTATAAAACATGAAATATTTGTAGTTGTCATGTTCTAACTGGGATCATTTTTTAAAAGAATGAGAGAAGGGTGGCATATAAAAAATAAAGAATAAGATATTAGAATGTAACCAAATCACTGTATAAAGGAATACTAAATTACCTAAGCTATTCACTAAGCCAGTAATATAGTTGTTTAAAAAATGTTGCAAGAGGAAAAATGATTTTTATCAAATTTGTTCTGTGTACCACATGCAAGCTATGTGTTTTTCATATTACCTTTGTTTATGTACATTTGAAAGTCTTTAAGATCCATAATTAAGATGGAGTGTTCTTCCTCCACCCCCACCCCAATTGAGATCACAAAATATGCAGTATACCTAAAAATAGTCCTTGTGGGAAACAGCAAAAAGGAAACTGAGAGCCTTCTGAAGGTAGGCCAATGAACCATTCATTCTTTGGAAAGTAATCCACGTCTGGGAGTGCATAAACCATGCCCAGGTACAAAGTATAATCAGAATAATTTACATGATGTATTATACTGTTATAGTTAAAATTCAGGAAAAGTTCCCTGCTTGTCTTCTAAAACTCACTCTAATTTTTTCTAACATTTTGAATCAAGATCAGTAATTGCATAGTTCTAACAAGAGCCTTGAGAATGGGGTAAAATGGACACTTTGTGCTGAGCATGGCAATACTTTAGCTCCAGTGATGGAACATAGAGATTCTTTGTCTTTAAAAGAACTCTCCAAAAATTATACTAAAACCCATTTATCACTTTTGCAGACATTTTTAAATTCAATGCAGTGAAATAGGGTGTTAATGAAAGACTGTAATAGAGTAGAAGTCAGTAAAGTGATGAAAACATTTTCTAAAACTTGACATGATCATTTACTGGTAAAATCACTCTCTAGTAGCTGATACTTTGTTCTTTTCTGTATGCCCTTGTAGATGAAATACAAAACAAGTGCTTAATAAAATATATCACCAAATCAGTGACTACAGTAATTTAAGCTTGCTTTATGTGGCCCTCGTGGTTACAGTAAGTGGATTATAAAATGGGAATCATATCCATAAACAGTTCCCAGATTTTGAAAGACCATTGATGTGAATGATAAAGGAGTACTTTCCCTTATTGATAGCTTTAGTATTCAGCATATAGTCAAATTTTAAGTTGTAAAGTTTATCAAAATTTTTCTTGGAAAAAATGAAATGCTAATATTTCCTGGGTAGTGTTACTGTTGCTTTTGTTAAGGCTTATGTTAGTTAAAGAAAAAGCCCTTCTACTCTGAATTCCTTAAAGATGAAATCATTACACATGGTCTGTTTGAAAACTACCATATGGTATTTCTTTGCAGTTGAGAGTTTAATTTTTGAAGTTTATTTTTAAATGTGACAAAATTTCTCACAATTTCCATCCTTCAAAAATTTATCTGTCTGTATAAGTTAAATGAGATGTTAATAATTCTCCTCTGAGACAGCCTCAGTTTCTTATCTCTGTGATAATAAATTGTAGTTTCTGCTCAATTTGTTTACAATTACAAGAAATCAAAATGAAGCAACAGCATACAAATTGATAAAATTTTTATCCTCCCCAAAGCTTCATGAAGATGTATAACAGATTAAATTTTGTGTGGTGTAGTTTATTAGTGTTCTGTATGAAACAGGGTACCTCCTTCCTTCTCTCTCCACCCTCAAAGTACATGCAGTCTTTATTATCAACTCTGATTCTGACATATTATTTTCAGTTATTGAAGAGTAAAATAATAAGCCTGTACAATTATCTCATTTTTGCCCTTTTAATTCTTGCTCTGAAGTCAGTAAAACTTCTAATAATAATCTTTTATCATTAGTACTGCTAGTACATTAAAACTACTACTGCTACAACTACTACTTGCTCAGTAGTCTCAAGTATTAAAAAAAGAATTAATCTAATCTTATTTTCTAAATATATTTGGACACACACACACTGAAAGTATCCTGCTACAAAATTCTTCCAACTTTCCTGCTATTTTGTTGTCTCCACCTTTAAGGCTTTTGCCTAGCTCTCAAAGTTCTCCATAGTCTCAACCATAAACTGACAAAACTTTATTTACCAACTCTAACCTACCCATACCCACTGTAAAGATTTGTCCATCTAATCTCTAGATTTGGGCTTTCAGTTACATGGTTCCCCACCTCTGAACTCCTTTTGCACTTAAAACCAGATATTTTAGCACTGAATTCTTTTGCAAAATGTTTCACTTTCTAATTGTGTGCTCATTTGCTAAGGAAATACACCATGACTTACCCTTCTTTGAATCATCTATAACCTGATTAACTTAGTAATTGATTAATTGGAACTAAGAGAAAATCCTAGTTTTGCTCTCACAAGCTCAGTGGAAAATATGTTTCTTGTCTAAGAATGTTGAGGGTCCCTTTCCTGTACCAGTGACATTGTAAAGTGCCTGCTAATCCTTATAACTACATCTCTGTATTACTTTGTTCTTTTCTTTCTTATTTAATTAATCAATACACAGATTCATGTGATCTAGTCATGTCTTTTAGAAAGATTGTGGTTCATATTTTTTGCTTTACCAGTTAGGGCCAAATGGATACAGATGTGTCATTTAATGTCATCCATTCTTTCTTTTGTGTTGTCAAAAAACATTTGGTAGTAGAAATTCCCTTCTGCGATGAATTTCCTAGCAAACAGTGAGCTGCCAAAAATGTTAAAAATGGAGAATGAACAAATAAACAGAATATTACAGAATATTCCTGTTGAATCCTCGGACAGAACATCTTTCTTTATTAACTGTCCATTTAAAAGACCTTTGAGAATATCTAGGATATCCCCAGTATGCCAACACCCAATTTATGGGACCTTTTTGTTAATTTATTGGGACAATAACATTTAAATACCATATGGTAGGGATACTTAATGTTCTGCTGAAAAGCACTCGGCCTGAAATGAAGCAATAATTATAGCAATAAAATACTAAAAGTAAAATAAGCATAATTCATAATCTTAGATCTGAATAGCTCTCTATCCCATCATCACAGCTAAATCTAAGAGTTCTATTTAGGACCACAATGTCAGGAGAGATGGGGATGTTAATTATAATTATTGTTCAAATTGGATGAAAACTGTCATTTTATTTCACTTGAGGAGTGATGCTTTACTTACCCAGTGCCCTTTGATTTGGTCTGTATTGGCACCTTAATATGTCAGCACATAACTTTCCCATAAAAGCTTTTCCTTTTAAATTTCCCTTGCAAACATTTAAATATGTACTATGTATGTTAATATAGATCCTAGGTTTTGGCCAAGGTAATTAAACCTGATAACATTTATTCTATACTTTTATGCTTTGAGAAATGGTCTATCATCTTTTCATATGCTTAATTATGTGTATTATGAAGGCTGTGGGGTTTTTTTTGTTTTTTGGGTTTTTTTTTTTTTTTTTTTTTTTTGAGACGGAGTCTCTCACTCTGTTTCCCGGGCTGGAGTACAGTGGCAAAATCTCAGCTCACTGCAACCTCCGCCTCCCAGATTCAAGCAGTTCTCCTGCCTCAGCCTCCCGAGTAGCTGGGATTACAGGTGCCTACCACCATGCCCAGCTAATTTTTGTGTTTTTAGTAGAGTCAGGGTTTCACCATATTGGTCAGGCTGGTCTTGAACTCCTGACCTCAGGTGATCCGCCTGCCTCAGCCTCCCAAAGTGTTGGGATTACAGGCGTGAGCCACAGTGCCTGGCCAGCTGTGAGCTTTTAAAGCATTTCTCTTTCTGTGATGCACCACTGTCCTGAAAAGTGTGCTTCTGTGGTTATAACTGACTTTGCAATAGTAATAATTTTGGAAATATTAAAACCTGAATTTTCAAATTTTGAATTTTTTTCTTTTATAGTAGAAATCCTGTTGTCTGACGTGGTCTAGACCAAAAGTTTCTTAGATAACAAAAAGTCAGTAAACTCAGGAAATCATTGTAAAAGAATGCCTACCTGCCTTATTTTAATATACAACCCATGTATATTAAAAACCATTTGCCAGTCTTTTGATATTAGGCCAGTGCTTTTTTTTCTTAGGTTATGAGTCCATTGATTGGCTTGGGACCACTTTTTTGGCATGAACCACAACCAAAATACAATGTCTTCAATGAAAATAACACTTAGAAAAGCAGTCTTAATTCAGAATACTTCTAGATTTTTATTTTTATTATTTAAACTTTTAAAACTGTCACACATACCTAATATGAGTGAGTTTTTTTTCTTTTAGAAACTTAACCTTTAGTTAGTTGGCATTGACTTAGTTTCATTGAAATAGCTTTCACATTCATATTTTGTCAGTTTATGTAATATTATGTAATTACATTAATAAGCATGGGTTTACATCCCATACAACCAGTGGTTTGCTAAGCAAAGAAGCTGTATTCCCTCTTCATACACATACAACAAATGCACATGTGGGCATATTAGAAAATAGCCTTCTCATTCTTGGCACTTCCATAGGGGGAAAAAAGAAAAATCTGTCAGAGTCAGTTCAGAGAGATTCTACTGTACACTGTGTTTACAACATTTTAAAACTTAGGCACATTTGTCCATACATAGATACTGCAAATAAAATGCAAAAAAAAAAGAGTTGAGAAATGTACCTTACAAAATAAGAGCACCTGAAAAGCTGTACCTATTACCATTCATATAAATGATTAAGACTGTTTTTGTCAGAAAATGAGAGAAAGTTTTGGCTTTTTCCACTGGTAATTAAATATGAGAGGGGAAAAGGAAATATGAGGTGCAGCCAACTTGGAAAGCTATTTGATGATAACTACCTGCTAAAGTTGAATATATTTGTAAGCTGTGATCCAGCAATTCCATGCCTAGGTATGTACCCAGCAGGTGTGTGTGTGTGTATGTGATCGTATGTGGGTATCTATATTCACTAAAAGACATGTGCAAGACGGCTTACAGCAGCATTCTTGGTGACGACCAAAAATTGGAAACAACCTAAATGTCTGTCAGGAGTAGAATGAATATATATGTTGTTGTGTACTGAATTAATTGAAGACTGTATAAGGCATTAAGAAAAAACAAATTGAGGGGCGCCTCTGCCCGGCCGCCTCGTCTGGGAAGTGAGGAGCGCCTCTGCCCAGCCGCCCATCGTCTGGGATGTGAGGAGCGCCTCTGCCCTGCCGCCCTTCGTCTGGGAGGTGAGGAGTGCCTCTAACCGGCCGCCCCGTCTAGGAAGTGAGGAGCGCCTCTGCCTGGCCGCCTCGTCTGGGAGGTGAGGAGCATCTCTGCCTGGCCGCCGCATCTGGGAAGTGAGGAGCGCCTCTGCCCGGCTGCCCCGTCTGGGAAGTGAGGAGCGCCTCGGAAGTGAGGAGCGCCTCTGCCCGGCTGCCCCGTCTGGGATGTGAGGAGCGCCTCTGCCCGGCCGCCACCCCGTCTGGGAAGTGAGGAGCGCCTCTGCCTGGCCACTGTGCAATCTTCCAAGTGTGAAGTGACAGCCTTTCTGCAGGTGTACCCAACAGCTCCGAAGAGACAGTGACCATCGAGAATGGGCCATGATGACGATGGCGGTTTTGTCAAAAAGAAAAGGGGGAAATGTGGGGAAAAGAGAGATCAGATTGTTACTGTGTCTGTGTAGAAAGAAGTAGACATAGGAGACTCCATTTTGTTCTGTACTAAGAAAAATTCTTCTGCCTTGGGATGCTGTTAATCTATAACCTTACCCCCAACCCCGTGCTCTCTGAAACATGTGCTGTGTCAATTCAGGGTTAAATGGATTAAGGGTGGTGCAAGATGTGCTTTGTTAAACAGATGCTTGAAGGCAGCATGCTCGTTAAGGGTCATCACCACTCCCTAATCTCAAGTACCCAGGGACACAAACACTGCGGAAGGCCGCAGGGACCTCTGCCTAGGAAAACCAGAGGCCTTTGTTCACGTGTTAATCTGCTGACCTTCTCTCCACTATTATCCTATGACCCTGCCACATCCCCCTCTCCGAGAAACACCCAAGAATGTTCAATAAATACTAAAAAAAAAAAAAAAAAAAAAAAATTAAAACAAAAACAAAAACAAATTACAACAACATGCAACAAATGGCGGTAAATCTCACAAAACCTAATGATGAGTAAAAGAAGTCAGACCAAGAAAATACGTAACATATGAAAATGGACATCATTTTTATGATGTTCAAAAATAGGCAAAAGTAAGCAATAACATTTGAAGTCAGAATAGTGGGTACCTTTTGTGAGACAGTAAGGAAGTATGAGTAGAAGGGAGCGCAAGACAACTTTTGGAGTCTTGGAAATACTCTGTTTCTTGATTTAGGTGCCATTCTTTTTGAGTGTATTCTCTTTGAATTGTACATTTAAGATTTGTGTATTTTTATTATATATGGTATACTTCAAAAATTTTATCCAAAAAAAGTGACTATCTCATGTAAGTAATATTAACCAGATGAGCTATATAGTAAAGACACAGAAAAATGAGCTGAGCTCCATAAAAGGATTTGAGAAGGGCTTAATTAAGGAATCTATCAAAAAGGAAAATAAGACTTAACAACTTAAATTGTGCCATCTGTAGCTAATTTAGTTAGGATAACTAGTTTCAGCCCAATTTGTTGTATTTTACATACTTACTACTTGGATTGTGTAACCACTAAGAATTCTTGAATAAGCATATAATTATAAACCATAAATCATTTTATACCAATCCCTTGAAAACTAATCTGGATCACCCTCCTCATTTTTAAGTCAGGTTTTTGTTTGTTTGTTTGTTTTCTTAAATGTCAGGTTCTGTTCAGGATAAAATACTGGTTAAAAATTAGGTAAAACTTTGGTTCATTGGACAGGAATACACTTCATTAACTGACCAGTTTTTATTTAATATTTTTATCCATATTTTCTACCTCTTTTGTTTCCTTCATTTGAAAGAAAAAAATCATGAAAATATTTTGGAATGTATTTACTCAATTTATATAATAACCAACAAAACAAATACATATTAGAATAAGATCAAAAGAATGGAGGTTTTAAACCATCCTCTCATGGGACTTGCTGAATTTTCAAGACAAATTCATACTATTTCAGTAGTGGTTAAAATATATGCTAGCCCAACACTTTATTTTGCAGAAAGCAATAGAGAAGAAATACTTGATCAGTTGCCATAATTAATAATCTAATTCATCGTGGGGAGTGAAACACAGTTGCATAAACCCCTGCTAAATGTGATTTCTCTCTTCAGTTAAATTGTAATTGTCTCCCTTGTATAATAAATACAGATGAAAAGTATTGATTTGGCAAGAGAACAGTATGCTTCTAAATTGTTTAATCATTAAGATAATCATTTTGAAAAACATCTGTGTTCATTTGTATGTAACTATGATATTTCAACATTTAGAGACCCAATAATTTGTACAAGGAAGAAGAATATTTGAAGTTATGTGTTTTGGCACAGAATAGTAGCATTGTCCAATACATACTCTACTTTCTTCGAAATAAATTTTTGCCTACACATTGAAAATAAATTCCTCAAATTGGTTAAACCTGTTTGGTTTAACCTCATTGGTTCCCTAATGAGATATGAACTATAAAACCTAGAAGAAAAATTCCAATGAATGAGTTCAGTCCTTTTTTTATTGTTGGTTTTTGTTGTTGTTATTTTGAGACAGGGTCTCTGTCACCCAGGCTGGAGTGCAGAGGTGCAAACGTGGCACATTGTAGCCTCCACCTCCTGTGCTCAAGCAATCCTCCCACGTCAGCCTGCCATTTTAGCCTCCCAAGTAATAGCTGGGGCTACAAGTGTGCATCACTATGCCTGGCCAATTTTTATGTGTTTTGTAGAGACGAAGTTTCACTGTATTTGCCAGTCTGGTCTTGAACTCCTGGGCTCCAGCGATCCTTCTATGTCAGCCTCCCAAAGTGCTGGGATTACAGGCATGAGCCATGGCACCCAGTCAAGTTCAGTTCTTAAGGATCAGAATTATATGTGCACTTTGCCAGCCTCCCACTGACTTCTGTCACTGGCTGTACTCTGTGCCATACTCTGTGCCAGTGCAATGTAACAGTGGCTGAGTATGGAGAATGAGCAGTGGGTGAGGGATAGCATTCTCACGACATGGTGCCATGACTGAGATTTCTGAGTCTTGCTCTCCCTCTGCAATGGTAAAGCAATTGAAATGGAGAGCCATGTTGGTGAGTAACCTGGTCCTTGTTACTGTGGATTTGTAACTATTGAGGAAAGAGAGAACAGGAAGAACCAAATGCCTCTTTCAACCCAGCTTTAATCGTCAACCATGGCCAGCTTGGGGAGAGAAAACTGGAAAAGTAAGCCAAATTACAAAAGGTATAAATAGGAAGTAGCCACTGGGTTGGAATCCTAAAGGTAGAAGGAATAAGCAGTATGGAAGATGGCCGTGTTGCTAAATTTACATAACTTCATATTAGCTTCTCTGTATGTTGTTTTGAAAATAAAAATACTCGGCTTGCATGCGTGTGTGTGTTTGTAAGCGCCCCAGTAGTAATTATCGTCAGTTGAAATGACTACTGAAGTAGTCAGACAACCTGATTAGTGACCTAGAAACCTCAAGATTTTGCCCACAAAATAAAGAGTATATAAATAATTTAATTTGATTACCATGTAAAAGTGTTGCTGTGATAGATTAATTAGAGGGAAAATGTGTGTGACTCTTTTGTTCATGATTGAGTATGGTAAAATTTAAATTCTTCATCCTACTTTCATATTACTTAAAAGTGGTGTTATAATTTTCTTTAAAAGATATACATTAAGTACAAATGTCTGCCTTATAATCTGTAGTTAATAGCTTTGAATAAATTCATGGAAATTTAATTTTTTAGTAATGATATATCAAGAACAATTAACATTATACTGTTATTCTTTTATTAGGATTTGGAACTTGGAAGGAGTGCAGACAGCTCATTTTGTTCTTCATTCTCCTGGCATGAGTGTGTGCTGGCATCCTGAGGAGACTTTTAAGGTTATTATTTATAATTTAACTCTCTTATCAAATTGAAAAGACTTATAGAGATATAAGACATCACATACATAGAGGAGGAAGATCAATGATTTTTCCCATCTCAGAGGTACTAATCAGCACAAAGGCATTTGGATTAGTCTAGAAACCTGTACTGTAGAAGTTTCTCTATAATTGTTAAGGTTTTTATTTGACAGCCATCATCCATAAATGGCATTTATTCAAACTACACTTTTCCTGACCTTTAGTGGATTTCAGTGTAAAAACTGGTGTTCCAACAATCTAGTAGCAGTAGGCAGGGATTTTTTTTGTTTTTGTTTTTCTTTTGTTTTTGTTTTTGTTTTTTTTAGACAGGGTCTCACTCTGTCACCCAGGTTGGAGTGCAGTGGTGTGATCTTGGCTCATTGCAGCCTCCGCCTCCCAGGCTCAAGTGATCCTCTCACCTCAGCCTCCTGAGTAGCTGGGACTATAGGCACATGCCACCACACCTGGCTAATTTTTTTGTATTTTTGGTAGGGCTGAGGTTTCGCCATGTTACCCAGGGCGCTCTCAAACTCCTGAGCTCAGATGATCCGCTCATCTCAGCCTCACAAAGTGCTGGGACTACAGGCATGAACCACCATGCCTGGCCCAGTAGGCAGTTTTTTGTTTGTTTGTTTGTTTGTTTGTTTGTTGTTTGTTTTAAGTTACATCATCCACGCTTGTGAGCCCTACTGTGTGAACAAAAAACATTAGTCGCATAAGGCAAATTTGTCTTAGCTACAGTAGTGTTCAATTCCTATTCAAGATAGAGCTTTCTAAAATACTAAAAATACACTACAAGTTCTTATTATCAACTACCCTTAATGCTGATTCATTGGGAAGTTAGGAGCCATTAAACAAGAATTCTCTCATTTGCCAGTATCTTCTCTTGGTCATCACTGTAGTTATTGTATGTTTCCCTAGAATCTGAGAAGTTACTACAATCATCTTTCTTAAAGTTAACTCTTCATCTGTTCTCTAAAGTTCATGGTAGTTCCTTAGGCTCCCACAGTCCTCTAATGTCTTCATACTGTTTTTTTTTTTTTTTTGAGACAGAGCCTGGCTGTCACCCAGGCTGGAGTGCAATGGCACAATTAACCAACCTTTAATCTGGTAGTTACCAAGCATGGCCCCAAGTTTCATTTCCAGTAACTCTAGCATTCATCATTCACTGCAACCTTCGTATGCCGGGCTCAGGTGATCCTCCCATCTCAGCCTCCCGAGTAGCTGGGACTATAGGCACGCACCACTACACTCGGCTAATTTTTGTATTTTTTGTAGAAACAGAGTTTCACCATGTTACCCAAGCTGGTTTCAAACTCCTTGTCTCAAGCGATCTGCCCACCTCGGCCTCCCATATTGCTGGGACTACAGTTGTGAGCCACCGTACCGGCCATCTCCATGCTTTTTCTCTGTTGATTCTGTTCTGTCCTCAAGTTTGCATGAGAAGATAAGTTTCGTTAATCATAACAAGCACGTAGTGCTTACATACGCCAGGCCTATAGTCAGCATTTCATGTATGTTAGCTTATTTATTCCTCATGGGAACATGAGATAGGCACTGTGATTATCCCCATTTTACAGATAAGGAAACCAAGGCGCAGAGAAATTAAATAAATTATCCAAGGTCACACAGCTACTAAGTGGAAGAATAGGTATTTGAACATATGCCTCCCAGCTCCATAGGTCTTGCTCTTAAAAATTCCCTTTTTCCACCTCCCCTTTAATTTTAAACTATCTTCATCACACCTTTTATTTCTAAATGTTTGAATCCATCACTTGTACCTTTTAACTTCATTTTGTCTTTTCCCATCCCTTGGTCTAACACCATAATCTCAGTCAGTCTCCACTACTGTCTCACAAGGTACCAGGGATATTTTCAACACATCCCATGGCCTTTTCCTTCATTCTTATTCTCCAGCCAGTGTTTTACACTGCTGATCACCTCCTTCTTGAAACTGCTAGTTTGATTTTTAAAGCCGCATTATCTGAGTCCTCTTGAGCGACTTTGCGTATATGTTCCCTTTTTCTTTATACTCTGCCAACTTTTCTTTCACCATATATTTGTGAATTGCTTCAAGGGTTAATTGTCACTACACTGTATCCTTTATTGTAATAGGGAATAAAAGAATGAATAAAATCCTTAGTATACTGATGTATAAGGGAGAAAAAACATGTAAATACAGCAACACAAATAAGTTTTAGAATAAAAAAATCTATTAAGTAGAATGATGACATAAAGAAGGATTAACCAAATCTTCTCGCAGCTTTCACAGAGGAGATAATCCCCAGACTGTATCTAAGTGTGTGCTCTGAACCCTGGGATTTCATGGAAATTTGTTCCAGGCCCATTGAGTCTTTCATCAGTAGAATTATACTCTGCATATGTGCATGAGTGAAATGTTCTAACTTATTAAATTGATAGGTTTATTTCTGAGTCCAGTTCCTAAATTTTGTTTTATGCCTACATTTCTCCCTGAGAGCAGTGAGTCTACTTAAAACACACAGTTTCTACCAAAATGTTAATATCACCACATATAATTACAATAAACTGCTTTTTAAAAACTATGACCTGCATGACAAATGAGAACATTTATTACAACTTCTATCCCAAAACTTACATCTTAATGCTTAATTTCTTGCTGTTATTTTTTTATCTCTTTCTTCCATATGCTTTAACTTAATTTCTGTTTTTTTCTCCTACATATCATTAAAATTCCACCTTACCCCATCTCCTTTCTTTTATGATGTTTCCATGACTTCAGAATGTTTGAAAGTCCCTGTTCTAAATCACATAAACTCAGAATCCTAAAATCATCTTTAATTCTTCTTTCCCTATACACAAACTATTCCAGGTCTTTTAATTTTTCCTTCATTTTCACTAACTCTAGCATTCTTCTCTTCATTAAGGTGCATTCTCCCCCTTTCTTTTCTCATGCCTAACTTGCCAAGCCTTAGCTTGTTTCTAAAGTCTTTGGCTCTTTACTCTTTGATTCTTCTTGCCTACTAGACTAAGAGTCTTAGAATATCAGTTTCATCCTATCACTGCTAAACTCAGAAACCTAGAATACAGAGAAGTGGTTAAGAGTGTGGACTCTTGAATTAACTGCTTGGAGTCAGATCCCAGTTTCACCACTTACTAGCTGTGTGATCTCTGACAAGTTACTTAAACTTTCTCTGATTTCACTTCATCTTATAAAATGGATACATAAGATTAAATGTGCTAACGTGTAAAATCCTTTAAAAAGCACATAGTAAGCACTCAGTCAATTTTAGCTGCTGGTCATTGTTGATACTGTTATTGCAGCGATAACAAGCCTAATGGCTTTCAGTGCTCTGCCATACGTTTTCAGTCATTTACAGTGCTCTACAGTCGTTTCAGTGCTCTGCAAGCCCAGAATTGTTAGCCTCTTATGCTTGGCCTTGATGAAAATAAGGCAGCTAGAGAAGAAAGAGATGAGTTCATGATTACCTATCTCATAGAATTCTTATGAAAATCCCAAGAGATATAAACCATAAAAAAGCCATAAGATCAGGAAAACACAAAACAAATGGCTAGAATTTAACAGTTAGTAAAATATACAAAAGTCAAGAGACCTCCAAAAACTAAGCTCCCAAATCCAATAAGACTCAATAGGAGCTAGGATTTCAATGCATACTAATAACAGGACCAAGGATTCAGGATGTCACGGGATCAAAGAATTGGGACTGAGGACATCTCAGTCTCTGACCCTAAGAAAAAAGAGGTTAAAGAGTAGCTAAATGTGGCCGGGAGCAGTGGCTCATGCCTATAATCCCAGCACTTTGGGAGGCCGAGACAGGTGGATCACTTGAGCTCAGTAGTTGGAGACCAGCCTGGGCAACATAGTGAAACCTCATCTCTCATCTCTACTAAAAATGCAAACATTAGCCAGGTGTGGTGCTCGACCGTAGTCCCAGCTACTCTGGAGGCTCAGGTGGGAGGACTGCTCATGCCAGGGAGGTTAAGGGTGCAGTGAGCCCTTCAGCCTGGGCAACAGAATGAGACTCTGTCTCAAAAAAAAAAAAATAGCTAAATGAAATAGGTTTAACAGCCAACATTTGTTGAATGCTTTCTATTTTCCAGGGACTGTACTAAGTACTTGACATGTATTCTCACTTAATCCCCAGAAAACACTGCAGAGACAGTAGTAGTATTGTATTTTGTAGATGAGAAAACCAAAGCACCAAAAGTTCAAGCATTTTGCCCAAGGTCACACAGTGACAGATTTGAACTCAATCTGGTTCAAATACAACAGTGTTCTGTGCCACTTAAAGTATTTCCACCTTGGAAATTCACAGTGCATAGTATTGTTTATACTTCTGAAAATTCCTAAAGGAAAAATCCCCCCTGTAGCATTTTTAGATTCAGCTACTCCCAAACTTACTTAACTTTTCTACCCTATCTGTTCTTATCACCCAAAAAAAGATTTGTCATAATTGAGCACAGTTATACAGACAGTAAATAACAAAAATCTTTTGTTAGAACTGAGTTTTAATTTGACTTTAACCTATAATAATAGCCAGTGTTTTTTGAGTGCCTGCTTTGTGCCAAAACAGTTCTAAGTGCTTTATATTTACTAACTCATACCGTTCTCCCAATAGTCCTATCAAGTAGATACTCTTATTAGCCCCTTCTTAGTGATAAGAACCCGAAACACAGAAAGGTAAGCCGTTTGCCCAAGATCTTACAGCTCCTGAAGGCAGAGCTGGGCCCCATCCAGGCAGTCTGGCCATAGAGGCTGCACACCTGCTTACCATGCTTCATTGTTCATTGCCCCTACTACCTTCGGACCAGGCTCAGGTAGACTTAGCCCTTTCGTAGTCCATAAGTTATACCTGAAATTCTCAAGATCTT
The DNA here is from genome assembly GCF_029289425.2 of Pan paniscus. Lineage (NCBI taxonomy): Eukaryota > Metazoa > Chordata > Mammalia > Primates > Hominidae > Pan > Pan paniscus. The sequence goes on along the minus strand of NC_073259.2, from coordinate 110,154,354 downwards.
TCAAGTCACTCTTAAAATATCAAATATTTTTACTAGGTCCTGGTGGATTTTCCTCGATCTCTTACCTTTTCTGATCCTTCCCCACTGCATACTATAGCACACAAGACCACTCACCAGTCTTCAGCAGCCTAGCCTTGTAGCAAGGAACATGTGTGCACTGTAGTTAAACAGACCTGGATTCAAATCCAGGCTCCATCATGGGCTAGGGTTGATACCTTGTACAAGTTACGTGAATCACTTTGAGCCTCAGTCTCATCTGAAAAATGGGATTAACGATAGTAATTTCCTCATACAGTGGTTTAGGGGATTAAATAAAGCAGACATGTAAAGCTCTTACCCCAGTGTTATACTTGTTTTTGTTGTGTTTGTCATTGACCTCATTGTACTTATTGTTAGTAGCATTAGTATTATCTTAACATTTGCCTGTTCTTAAAGAATCATTTTTGTTTTCTGTTTGTTTTGTTTTTGAGGTAGGGTCTCACTCTGTGGCCCAGGCTGGATGCAGTGGGACAATCATAATTCACTGCAGTTTCTATTTCCCAGGCTCAAGTGATCCTCCTGCCTCAGCCTCCTGAGTATCTGGGACTACAAGTGCTTGCCACCTCGCCTGGCTAATAAGAATAATTTCAAATTCCACTTCTTCTATTAAGAATACTGTAATTCCAAACATTGTCTATATTCTGAAATAATTCCTTTTTGTACTCTAGAGCATTTTGCCTTAAATTATTGTCTGATTTTTTCATAATTCTCTTTTCTAGATAGAAAGTTTCTTGAGATCAAGGATTATGTCCTTTATCTTTGACTTCTGTTGGAATTAATACAGTGTTTTGTGTATGTATGTATGTATACAGTAGATCTTCATTATTCACAGATTTTGTATTTTTGAATTTCCCTCCTCACTAAACTTTATTTGTAACCCCAAAATCAATGCTCATAGCACTTCTTTAGTCACAGACATACGCAGGGAGCACAGAACAACAAAAAGTTTGAGTCCGCTTATGTGCACTTGCTCACCTAAAATTGAACAAGGTGAACTCTGGCTTCTTATTTTAGCTTTCATACTGTAAATATGTGTCTTTTCCTCATCAGTTTAGTGCCACATTTTTAACATTTTTGTACTTTTTGTGGGTAATTTTACTGTGTAAAATCATCCCCAAGCACAGTAATGTAGTGCTGGCTAGTGTTCTAAGTGCAAGAAGGCTGTGATGTGCCTTATGAAGAAAATAAATGTGTTAGGTAAGGTTTGTTTAGGCATGAGTTATAGCGCTGTTCATGGTGAGGTCTATATTAATGAATCAGTATATATTAAGTAAGATATCTTTAAAAAGAAGCACAATTTTCAAAAGCTACGTATTGATCAGTCATCAAAAAGGCTGGCAGGGAACCTAACTGTGTATTTCCCCAATGGTTCAGTATTCACTAATTGAGTGTTTGCAGCAACTTTATAACAACAAACTATCATGAATAATGAAATTGACTATCCATGTGTGTGTGTATAACATAGATGCTCAGTAAAAGCCTGTTAGATGAATAATAGAATAAATGATGTTTTATGTGTTTAGGAAAGTACAAAAGTACGTTCTTAAAGAACAGTCACATTTTAGCCATACAGTAAGTTTTTGAATCTGATATAATTATCCTCCATTTTACAGATATGAAAGATAACTCCAGGTCACTCAACAGGTTTAAATGGTACAGCTCAGGAGTTTTGATGCCAAATCCCACATTCTTGCCAATCTACCACTACTATTTACACCCTCAAGGATTTTTCAACTTAATAGAACCAGAATTAAAAGAACACTGCTTAAAAGTAAGGACTTTACAGAGATGTAGAGAGTGGAAAAGCATTTTATTCAGGCATCAACTACTCATGCACTTAGATACTCATAGCAATCTCATACCTTATCTCCCACAGATGGGTATAGCAATGCCATGATTCCTTGAGATTAAGAAAAATTTTTTCACATTTTATTATTTTGTAAAATTGGAATTTATATTATAATTAATTTGTGCATTTGATAAAGTATTTCACACATAAAACTTATCAGTGTATTAAACATCTTAAGTCAATGGTATCTTAGAATAAAGGAAATAGTGAAGTAATAGCTACTATTTTTTGAGTGGGTGGCTACTATTTGTCAAGCATTACATTGAGGTACTTTACCCACATTACTATTTAATCATCACAACAATCCTGCAGCCATTCTTATCCTCCCATCTCCATTTTAGAAATGAGAAAGCTGCCAGTCACATGGCAGTCACTCAGCTTATAAGTGAAGGAAGCGGCGTGTCTGTGCTCTTTAACTACGCTGCCCTGCCTTCCATTCTAGAAACAAACTTCAGTTGCATAAGTATGTGTAACACATAAATGTCTGTCTCTCTTGAGAGATACATACTTAGCTATTCTTTCTAGACAATATAACTAACATAACTTAAAAGTAACTTTTCCCAGAAGGAATTGTTAAATTGATCTCTTCTTCTTAGTGACGGCACATCATCACTTAAAATTCTACCAAATCTCAAAATCTTTTTTTTTTTTTAAGATGGAATTTCGCTCTTGTTGCCCTGGCTAGAGTGCCGTGGCACAATCTTGGCTCACTGCAACCTCTGCCTCTCGGATTCAAGCAGTTCTGCCTCAGCCTCCCGAGTAGCTAGGATTACGCGCATGCCACCACAACCGGCTAATTTTTTTTTTTTTTTTTAGTAGAGACGGGGTTTCACCATGCTGGCCAGGCTGATCTCGAACTCCTGACCTCAAGTGATCTGCCCGCCTCAGCCTCCCAAAGTGCTGGGATTACAAGCGTGAGCCACCACACCCGGCCAAATCTTGAATTGTTTATCTTGCCAGTTTTTCTCTAAGGTTTTTTATATTCTCTAGAGATTTTTACATAGCCTCTTCCTTTACATTTGATCTTCCATTTGTAATATAGGTTGAGGATCCTTATCTGACATTCTTGGAACTAGAAGGGTTTCAGATTTTGGAATTTTTTGCATTTTGTAATATTTGCATATACATGAGATACCTTGGGAGTGGGACCCAAGTCTAAACATGAAATTCATTTATGTTTCATGTATACCTTATACACATGACCTGAAGATAATTTTATATAACTTTTTAAAATAATTTTGTGCATGAAACAAAGTTTGTGTTAAGTGCTTATATGTGGAATTTTTCACTTGTGGTATCATGTTAGCACTCAGAAAGTTTTAGTTTTTGGAGCATTGCAGATTTTCAGATGAGGAATGCTGAACCTGTATATTGCAAATCTTTACATTTTACCGTACAACAGTGAATCTCTGCTTACACTTCAGGTATAGTTAGTGAGTACAACAGTGAATCTCTGCTTACACTTCAGGTATAGTTAGTGAGATAAGTGATTGAGTTTCTTTTTATTTTTCTGTCTTACAGCTAATGGTTGCAGAGAAGAATGGAACAATCCGGTTTTATGATCTTTTGGCCCAACAGGCTATTTTATCTCTTGAATCAGAACAAGTGCCACTAATGTCAGCACACTGGTGCTTAAAAAACACCTTCAAAGTTGGAGCCGTTGCAGGAAATGATTGGTTAATTTGGGATATTACTCGGTCCAGGTACTTTCTTGATATGTTTGTCTATTACACACAAAAAAAGGCAGTAACTGTTGCTAAATGATCCACTCATCTATCCTGTTATACCTGAGACTATGCTGTCAAGCGAAAGCAAGTCTTTCCTATAGAAGGCCAGAGCTATGGATTTTTATATAACATAAACTTGCTATGCAGATTTACTCTGGGAGTAACCCAGAAAGGACAGTGCAGAAGAGGAAATCTTGGATCTGTGCAATGTTTACTTATATTGGAAAATAAGAAAAACACCGACCCTGTTGCATGATGGTTCCCTGCAGTGGTTCTGTCTTTATTGTATTTCATCTGTTTTAACTGATTGCTTGTTTAGGATTTATTATAGTTTAAACACATTGGACATTCTGTCCTATAAAGAGAAAATACTGTTTAAACCTTAAGTTCACCCACTTGAGTTTAACACATAATTCATAAAATGCAAAATATTATCTTTTAGTTATCCTCAAAATAAGAGACCTGTTCACATGGATCGAGCCTGCTTATTCAGGTAATGTACCGTTTTTGTTGGAGCTGTGATTTGATCTTTTGACGTTGCTGTGCCACCACTGGGATACTTTTGTAGTTCTCTTCTTTGCACTGGATTTTTTTTTTCCCTGATTGTTTTATAAGTGGTTATTTTACTTTCCCAACTAAGTCATTGCCTTTGTCTTTTGGTCTAGACAAGGAGTTGATTTGTTTTCCAAATATTTTCTTTACACAGAAAAACATGTAACCACTCCACCACTACCACCCCTACAATTTGGAATATATTATGCTTCCTGATTGTTCTGTGCTGTTAAGGATGTAAATGTAGGGGAGCCCATGTTCATGTATATAAACTTTATTATTATGTGTTAAATGAAACTATGCTAGATAGTATATCTCTGCAACATGTTTTTGCTTTTCACTTAAATTAACATACATGTCTACCTTGTTCTTTTTCATAATATTCCATTGTATAGTGTGGTCATTAAGCCATTATTTCTGCTTTTTAAGTAACAGCAAAACCAAATAAGAGACTAAAACCAGTGAAATTTTATTATATGCTATATTCCAATAAGTTGTAGAACTTAGGGATACCATTTTTAAGAATAAAATACATTCGACTAAATGTAAGAATGCCATGGATTGTTAAGATACATCCTGACTTCGGAGATGTGTGAACAAATATACACCAATGAGCAAGTATCCATCAATTTTAAAATCAATGAGCTATGGTACTTATAAGTCTAGAGGAGGTAGTCTCAGGGCTTGTTGAGCAGCTCATCAATGTCATCAAGAGCTCAGACCCTTTTCATCCTTTCCCTCTGCTATTCTCAGTGTCAAGGATTGGGACTTGTTGCTTCATAGTTACAAGATGGCTATGAGAGTTCCAGGCATAAGAGAAGTACTCCATTTGCCGAACAATTAAACAAAAAAAAAAGTAAGAGGAGAAGAAGGAACCCTCTCCTTTTATGGGAGATTGCTATGACTGCCTTAAACTAATTATGTCTCATCCCCTAGGGTAGGACACACTGTGCCCTGAACAAAGTTAGGCTTCACTTAGCATGGAAAAGGGGCAGAATGGCTGTCATATTTGATGCCTTATTTGTTTCTTCTACCACACTGTTACCCCTTTGGTTGTGAAAAAAAGGATTGTATCAACCTTGTGTAACTTTGGAACTTAATGAAATGACACAAAATAAGCACTTCATAAAACTTAAAAGTATGAGAAAATATGGAATATTTTCCTGGAATTCCCGGTCTAATTGTAAAGACATATTAACAAATTTAGGATTATTAAAATCACTGGTTTTATACAAAAAGAAACCTGTTTCTGGCTAGGTGCTATGGCTCACACCTATAATCCCAGCACTTCAGGAGACCAAGGCAGGAGGATCACTTGAGGCCAGGAGTTTGAGACCTGCCTGGGCAAGATAGCAAGACCCCATTCCTACAAAAAACAAAAAATTAAAACTTACCTGGGCATCGTAGTACACACCTGTAGTCCCAGCTACTAGGGAGGCTGAGGTGGGAAGATCACTTGAGCCCAGGAATTTGAGGCTACAGTGAGTTTTGTTAGCACTTCTGCACTCCAGCCTGGGTGACAGAGCAAGACCCTGTCTCTTAAAAAAAAAGAAAAAGAAAAAGAAAAAGCCCGCTTCAGAAAAGCTTGTCATTATCCATAGGATACGATACTTAATTTTACGCTTCCTTATTTCTTAGGTGGTCCACAATTAGTGAAAATCTGTTTGCAACCACTGGTTATCCTGGCAAAATGGCAAGCCAGTTTCAAATTCATCATTTAGGACACCCTCAGGTAATGTGGAAATGTTTTGTAACATATGTGCTTTTTTTTTTTTAATTTGTGTTTTTGACTTTTCCACTCGTAGCCCCAAATTTGTAATTTGTTGACTAAAGACATTTACGTTTGTTATCTGCTTAAATTGCAAGAAAAGGTGGTTCATTTGTTTTTGTTTTTTGTGTGGTTTTTTTTTTGATGTTTACATTACCAGTGACAACAGGTTTTTTTGGCCAGTATTCATATAAGAAGCTTTTTATTCTGTTGCTTTTATATTTTCTTCTTTATTTAAATACATTAATTTTGCTTGTTTGGTTGGTGTAGACTGCAAAAATGGAGTCTGGACTGTACCAGTTATTCATAGATGGATTGTATCCCATGTTTCAGCTGCATATCAATAATGTGTATTTCACCTGTAAGGGAGCATATTTTTAAATTTTGTTTATGCTACAAAGATAAATCATCAATGCATTTCATATTTTTGAAAGTCATTTTTATTTATTAATTTTGGGGACTTACTGTGCTTCTTTAACTCTTCACATATTTTATAGCCCATCCTCATGGGTTCTGTAGCCGTTGGATCTGGACTGTCCTGGCATCGAACTCTCCCTCTGTGTGTAATTGGAGGAGACCACAAGCTGTTGTTTTGGGTGACTGAAGTATAAAGTGTTTTCTGTACCTTAGATTCACAAACTTTGTATTTTTAATACATATTTTGAAGAATTTCTATAGTACATATTTTGAAGAATTTTTATATCAAATATACCGTATACTTTAGAAAATGTCTCAGTTGCTTTTATTAAATAAAATGTTGATGGTTTGAAAAATTATTTTTCTACTCTGTTCTCTGTGTGTGTATATATATATATTTTTAATCTTACAAAATCATATTGACTCAGCAGCTCACCTCCAGAGAAGAGATGACTAAGGAAAAATAATGCTTTTGAGTTTATCAAAAAAGGAGTATTTGAAGTGTATCCTGTTTTCTATACTTTGAGTATATGCTGTTTTTCTAATTCTCAGGGACACATTTATCAAAAGAGAAAAAAAGGCCAGGTGTAATGGCTCACACTTGTAATCCCAACACTTTGGGAGGCTGAAGGGAGTGGATCACTTGAGGTGAGGAGTTCAAGACCAACCTGGCCAACATGGTGAAACCCTATCCCTACTAAAAAAATAAAAATAAAAAAAATTAGCCAAGCATGGTTTGGAAGACTGAGGCAGGAGAATCACTTGAACCTGGAAGGCAGAGGTTACAGTGAGCCAAGATCGTGCCACTTCACTGCAGCCTGGGTGACAGAGCGAGACTATCTCAAAAGAAAAAAAATCCAAGGAGAAAAAAATATCTTAGGGTATTCTGGAAGTGGTTGTTGAGTATATATATGTGTATGTGTACTCAATTTAATGTAAAAAATTGTTTTCAGTTTCTTAAATATGTGATTGATTATATTGCTCAACCCTGTTTATTATACGCAGATTCCTTTGGACGAGGTGTTCTAACAGTCTTAGAACACCTGATATATGGGATCAAAAGTTACCTTGAAAAATGACTTCTAGTGTATACCTTTAACAGCCTCCTTTTTATGAATCTTCACTGTTCTTACCAAGAAACTTAAGTGTTTTTGAGATGGGACCTATTGGCAATGGAACTGTGTTCACCCTCTCAAAGATCATTAAAATCAACGTTATCTAAGACAGCTGTATCACATTTTTGGGATACATCATGGTACAGTCAGAAGCATATAAAATTATGGTTCTGCTTGTCAGTCACATACAGAATCCAATACATTTTGACAAACTGCCCATTCCTGCAAGTTAATGCCCTTTTTGAAGCTTCATTTCCTCTTGTAAAGTACAGATAGGAATCATTATTTTGTGGAGTTGCTGTAAAGATTAAATAAAGGTGAATGAAAATACCTAGTATGTGTCTGTCACATGGTTCAGAGATGTATAGAAATTATTTATTTCAGAGATGAGTAGGTCTTATTTTTGAGGTTTTAGAGATTTATGTTTAATGCCAGTAAATATTTTTTACTCCAGTTTTCTATTATTAAGGTGTCTTAAAATAATTGTAGAATCAAGAACATTATATTTTTAAGAGATAGGAGAATGTTCCAGGTAATTAAAAGAAAGAATTCAGTGAAATTTTATAACCATGTAGATGTTTGGGTTCAACTTTTACATGCTTTAAAGTACAGATGAAAAATTTCATAGCAATTTCCTAGTCAATTTTTTAATACAGTTAAATATTATAACCAAATGATATAAATTGTTTTGTTTACCCCTTCATAAGAAGATTTTGAACTAACAAAGGAAAAAGCAAAGAGCAAGGAATTTTGACATGGTTCTCTTTAAGAATCTCTGTGATGGGGCAAGGATTCCTAAAAGCATCAGGATAGCCAAAGGGCTATCAATAGTGACTCTTACAAGAATTTGTCATTTCAGGATATGTCCAAGAAATATAAAAATCATCTCTAAGGCTAGTGTATTCAAAAATTGTTGTCATATACTTAGAAAAATTGATGTATGAAGTGGGTGGGTTTTATTTAGGGATGGAAATTAAGGAGATGATTATGTTGGGCTTGGGTATATAAGAAATGGATTCTCTGGAATAAGAGCTTAACCAAAATATAAAAGTTGTCTGATGAAATTACCCAGTAGGGCTGGGCGCAGTGGCTCATGCCTGTAATCCCAACACTTCGGGAGGCCGAGGTGGGCGGATCACTTGAGGTCAGGAGTTCGAAACCAGCCTGGCCAACATGTTGAAACCCCACCTCTACTAAAAATACAAAAACAAAATTAGCAGGACGTGATGGCGCATGCCTGTGATCCCAGCTACTTGGGAGGCTGAGGCATGAGAATCGCTTGAACCCTGGAGGCAGAGGTGGTGGTGAGCCAAGATTACACCACTGCACTTTAGCCTGGGTGACAGAGCAAGACTCCATCTCAAAAAAAAAAAAAAAAAAAAATACCCAATAGAACTTCTATCTTTTAGTAGGGGAAGCTGTTTTGGGAAAAGATAACTCATGATGATTGTATACTGTTATGCCAAAAAGAGGCAGGAAGTGTTATCCTCAGAAGAAAATAGTGATTCCATTTGTGGATTAATATAGTGACTGTAAGATAAGACATTCTCAAGAAATGAGAGGGTTGCCTTTACCTGTTAGTTTCAGGAGTGAAATGTACTTTATCCTATGTAAGCATTGAGAACTCTAACCTCTTTTTCTTTTTTTAGATCTTAAAAGTAGGCTACAGGACCATGTTCCAACTTATACTTTGTTGTTAAACTTTATTGTGTTTAATTATTTTAAAATCGTATAATGTTGTTTTTTTCTTAGTAAACTTTGTTCTTCGAAATATGTTTAAATTACACTAAGACAGGAGGAAGTATTTATGAGGAATTAGTTATTGGTCATCACTTCTAATTCCTGATGATAATATGAGATATTTCACATTGTGTGTTATGTCCCAGTTTTAGTTTTTCCATGTTTGTTTATAAATATGTCTAAGATGGTTTTTCTTCTGTTGAAATTTAAGTTTTCCTCAGGATTGCTTCACTTAAAACATCAAAGAGAAAAAAGTTGTACTTATGTTCTAAAACTTGTATTATTTAGGACTATTGAAGCAAACAAAAGTCAGGATATCACAAATCTGCAAGATGTCAGAGCTAAATCCTACATTTTCAGAATGATGATGGGATCATAAGTCCCATTTCATTTTTATGATTTGGCTTCTACGTTGTGAATATTTCAATATCTCTCCCATGCCAAAACACAAAATCACACACCCATGCACTCCAATTTGTTTCTTACTTTGGTAATTTGTGACTACATATTGACACTGACCTAGAAATGTTTCTGTTGCTGTTTTAAATCTCATGTCAGTGGAGAAGAAATTGAAATCTGGTTTGCACATTTGTGTCTGGTTTTCTGTAATTGTCTAAAATCTGACATTGTCCCAGAAACGCTGATTGGGAAGTTATGAGGCAGTATTGTGCCCAAGACTGATTTTAATAGTTTTTAGGAGAGAAAAAGTTCTCACTCTACATTATTTTCCATGTTTTTCTATACCTCAAAAAGTTAAACTCAGTTTAACCCAACTTTATACCATACAAGTAATAATAGCCTTAGCTCTGAGCCTAAATAAAATTTGCCAAATAAAAATGATAATTATGATCCATTTCCACATACTCCTCATGAGAGCTTGGTCAAGTCCTCAGAAGCAGCATTGTGTTCCAATATATCTTTATCAAACTGTGTGCTCAGCAACAAGGACAGGAGAGAACACTCAGTTTCTTTAATTTTAACACCTTGCTGATTCAAAAACATTTAACAGGCATTTGAAAAGAATTTCAAAACAATTAACATTTGTTTCTAATTATACATTTAAAAAATAATGCCTTTTAAAATGTGGGTAGAACTTTTTTTATTAACATGGCTTTAATTTATAGCAACCATTTGTTACCTAATCACAGTAACACAACAAAATAATTAGTGTATCAGCTTTGAAGATCTCATTTCACAAAAGCTAAAAAACACGTTATGATATATCCATTACTCAAACTCATAAGCCCTTTTGCATGCATTGGGCATAGATTTCATGGAAAATCAAAAGCATTTAGTCTACTTTCTGACATTTTCATCTGTTCTTTGAACTACCTTAATAAAAAAAAATTGTTGCCCTTATGTAGGGTCAAGTGACGTTTGTCTGTCTGAAAATTTCCTTGGATCAGCTTATTTCTGTGTAACTTATGTCTTTGTTATACAGCTATTTGCCTTTTTAACTGATTTTTAACAGGATACTCTACCTTGGGACTTGTAACACTTAATGTAAGCTTATAAAACAATAGTAAGTAATGGGGAGACTACCAGGTTTCTCAGCCTTTACAAACAATTTGATTTAAAGATTTATGAAATACTGATTTCTACCGACTGCATTTATAATGCTGTAATGAGTTGAGTTTCTATTTCTATGTAGTAAAAGACAATAAATGCTGCTGGTATCTGTGCTTCTAATGGTGGTTGAACATAAAACTTTGATCTTACAAACACAGCTGTTGTCCTATAATTGAGCCAAATTCAGACAGGATTAAACCCTGGCCAAAACTAAGGTTAATCTTTGCAACCATCTCAAGTAAGAGCTTGCTATTACTGTTTTAGGAAATCTTTGTTTTTGAGACAGCGTAAAAGGAAGAAAGTTCCAGACAACTGACCTCTAAAGTAAGCCAGACGCAACTAATGATAAATTATACCATAGTGATAAAGAAGATGGAAAGGTGGAAACCATCTAACCAAATAAGTTCATTTGGTTCATTTTTACTTAGAAAGTCACTTCTTAACCGTAATAGTCTTAGTTGACATTAAGTTTAAATCAGACCAATATAAGTTACTTTTTAATGAACTTCTTTCTACCATCTTAATGTATCTTTGGTTAATTGCTAGTACTTTCTTTCACTAATACTAAAACTAGGTGTTTATTACAAATAGAATAACTTGATTTATTTTATTGTAATTGTGTAATAGCTCGTTTTGGTTTCCAGCCTACAAAAAAAAAATTTTTTTTTCATTAAGTATTAGACTTTCTGGAATTTTAAATACTTTGCCAAATGTTTTGTAGGGCTGATTCTCCTGAGATTTGGACACTAGCACCTCAAGCTGTGTTGTGAACAGCTAATAATGCATTTCTCTCCAAATTGCCTATTCCAAGGGAACGTCTGTGGGAGTACCCCTCACCTGAAATCTGTAGAGCTCTAATATTGGATTGGTCTAATAAGATTTTCCTGGCCCTTGATTTTGAGCAAGTACAGGATGTGGTTATATAGACAGCTGCTTCAGAGGTCTCACCTCATCCTAGACTTAACCCACAAATACGTTAAACCCCAAGACAATGGAACAATTCTGGAACTCTGTCACTGTTTTTGACCTCTTTCTTTTCCCATCATTATACCCACCTAACACAATAACTAAGATATATTTTATGAATACATCATTTTCATGTAACCCTGGGTCATTTCTCCCCAACCTTGGTGGTAAGTACCTGGGAGAATATGGAACTATTGCAGGGGTTTCTCAAAATTATATTCATGCTACCATTAGCAAAATTCTCTTTTTTCTTAGAAGCCATGACCTCCTGGGGTCCTGAGATAATATAGACAGCCCCAAAATCAAACTTACTCACATGTTCCTAAAAGACTTTGACTTAAGGTGTCTTGCCGTCTTCCACTTCCTCCCCAAAACACCATAACAGGAAGGAGGGGAATGACCTAGCCAAGGAACTCTCCATTCACATTCAGAGATAGTGGCTTTTGTAGATTTCACTCAGCAATCTTGAGAGGGCAAAAAAGCGTTCCCAGATATGTGGAGATGTGTCTGTCAACCTGATAATCTACTACATATCTTCAGATTTAGCTTTGGTGTTTGGAAATAAGCCAGTGTACTTTAACCATTCCTTCCTATGTGATATACAGGAGGCAAGACTTTCTAAGGCAGGATATATTACAGGAAAACTAATAAAACCTAGCCTGGAAAATGAAATGGAGAGAAATACTATCTTTGAATGAAAATTTGGGATTTTAAGATTAATTTCCCAATAGAGCTCACCTATATTCCTATTTTAAATTTCCCACAATAATGTATATGTGTTTGTTCAGTGAACATTAGATGTCCAACCACAATCATCATCGATGTTCTTCAAAATGTTTTTAATATTATTAAAAGGGCTTCTCATGCTGGAAAACACCATGAACCATTTTCCTGGATTGACTGGCTTTTAACTTGTGACCCAGTTATTTTTTTAAAGTTGATAGCAAAGGCTCTAGCATGATCCTTTTGAACTCTAGAAACAAAGCTTCGGGAAGAAATGTTGGTGTTGAACTTCTGAGTAGTTTTAAGTGATTTTATATGGTTGTGATTCAAAATAACCTGACCACTTTAAGAAGTCCAGGTGCTGAGTCATTTACAGACACAGCCAGGGGAGGTTAATTAGAAGCAGCTGATAGTGGCATCATTTGCTGCTTTAAAAAAAAATAAACGGAGATGGTGATTCTATGAAGAGGACGGAGTGCTAATGAAATGTACAAAACTAAGCAAAGACTCAGGACTGAGGTTTACCTAATTACTACTGCACCAAAGGGGGAAAAATATCACTCAGTGAATTCAAGATAAAGTACCATAGCTCTATAAAAATGGTAATGGTTGCTCCTAAGAAGTCCCCTTGCTTCTGCCTCTTTCTCCTGACCAAACTCGTGTTTCCCCTGTGGCCTTGCATGGCATGGTGTGCCCTCTTGGGAACTGTAAGTACTAAATTCTTTCAATAGCATTGCCCTGTGTATCACTTAGTTGTCTCCATAAGTAAAAGTCCCATGAGTACAAATGAGTACACTGAGACCTTTTCCCAATCCCCTCAAAGAAGGCAGGATAATTTAGATTGTTTGCTCTTTTACTGGGGAATAGCTGACTATAAGTATCTTTAGGTCTCTTCTCTTGAGGTAGTTAGCTTTCCAAAGTGGAATCAAGTCTCCTGCCTAGAGGATATAAGGTTACAACTCAATTTTCTGTACAAAGTTAAGAAAGCCAGAACGATTTAAAGGAATAACGGGAAACATGAATTCTTAACACAATTGAAGTAACAAGGCTAGAATTCCTTCACTTAACCAAGTCTCAACAGATTATTGGTATCACTCCTGAGAGATGGGATTGAGGAGGGAATAAGGATGGGAAACATTTAATTTTATTTTCCCACTATTATGAATCAACACCACACCTCTCTAACTGTTCCATCCTGAAGCAAAGCACGGAGAAATACAACAACAAAAAAAAAAATGGGGGCGATTTTTTATTGTTTCCCCACCCAAGACCATACCTGTGATAAAAGTAAATAACAGTAATTTTCTGGTAATCTTATTACCAGAACATTTCAAGAAATTGAAAAATTCTTAGTTTTTTATTAAATGAATATATGGAGGTGGCACATATAGTCTTTGAAATCAGTATTCATTACAATCTATTTTGCCCCCAAAATTCACTACAGTAAATGAAATCTGGTAATATTTTTCATTTTTACCAGTGCAAGAAAGCCTGAAGGAAAGAGTACCTATTTCATCTGGCGGTTGGCCAAGACTTCTAGGTATAGATTCTTTTTAATAGTCCTGGAAATCAGTTATTAAAATGTGAATGGCCCTGCTCTCAGGAGCTAAGGATGGAACAGTAATCATCAAAGATCCTAGGAGGCAAAGAAACTGCCACTCTAAAAACCAAACCATTCTACAAATTTTTTTTGATAGTCTATTGCTCCTAGGCCACAAACCTGTATAGCATGTTACTGTACTAAATCCTATAGACAATTGTAACACCATGGTATTTGTGTATCTAAACATGGAAAAGATGTATGAAAAACATACCTTTTACTATAATAGGTCCATCCTCTAATATGTAGTCCATCACTGATGAAATGGTTTGTGGCCCATAACTGTGTATAGAACCATATCATATACATGTATATACACACATACACATATATAAATGTCTGCTACTTATACATAACTATAACCATGAAGTTGCTGTGTTGGTTTGTCTTAATTTTTCTCCTGGCTGGGAGCCTGTCTTGGCTCTAGAGAAGAAGGCTAGGCTGACCAGTGGGGAATTCTGCTCAGGGAGACTGATTAAGTGAGTACCCAGAGTTACGAGTCCCACCTAAATCAAAGGTTAATGAAATATCAAGTAAGATGTGGAAGTACAAGATTCATTAAGCCCAAATGTCACTCAGAAGATACTTAGTGTTTACTATAGGACAAACATTGGGCTAGGACCTTAATGGTGAACTAACAGAGACTCTGCCCTAAATTGGTAATATAGTAGGCTTTCAAGCAAACAGGCAATTATATGTGCTAAGATAGAGTTAAGCAGAGAATGCTATGGAAGCATGTAAGAACAGTTAATCTAATCTTTGTGGCTTTGGGAAAGCTCTAAGGATGGAATGTTGACTTCTGCTACTAGTTCGAATACAGAAAGATGCATGAAAGCCTTTTATTTAGTGGTAATAAGAAATAACCAGATAAAAATCAAACTTTTTTGGGGGCTGTTGAAAAGCCATGTATGTAAGACCTTAATGAAATAAATTCTATAGTCATGCCTATGTTTGGAGGAACATAGTTGAGCAGAGAGCTGTGGCATTGCCATGCCCAGGGAGAAGGGCATGGTCTGGATACAAGTAGATGGAAGAACAAGCCTGCAACACTCTAGGAGACTTTGCAGAGTTAAGGAGGAAGTGGCTAAGACTTTGCTACAAGCTGGTGAGACAGACTTGGGTCTGGAAGGACCTCAATCACGAAAATAAATCACTTGGGCCTACACCCTACCCCTAAGATTGCTAAGAAAGCAGTAATGGAGGAAATGTTTTCGGTAAGTAGAATTCACTAAATCTTGCACATTCTTAAGGTGCTTGGATTCCTGAGCCCTGCTGAAGCTGAATCCGAAGGTGAACCAAATGATCTGAAACTATGGCCCATCCCTCTCTAACACAGACAAGATCCAAGAGCTCAGTCCTTTGCAGGAGGTTGAATTGAATTAACTGCAGGTAAACTTAATCTAAAGCTGCAGCCCAGCATCAGCTCAATTCAAATTGTGAATGAATCTGAATGTTCCATTTCCCACTGAACTTTGTTCTTTTTTTCACAATGTCCATAATAAAATTAAAAATTATAAGACATGCTAAAAAGCAGAAAACATAACCCATAATTAGGAAAAAGTTGTCAACAGAACCAGGCACATAGATGAACCAGAAATTGGCATTATTAGATAAGGACTTTTTAAAAACTTATAAATTTGGTTTTTTTAATATAGAGGAAAAGATGAATGAAGGGAATTTCAAGAGAAAAACAAAGTCTAAAAAACAGATTTTTAGAAAAAAATATATCTGAAATCAACTTATTAGATGAGTTTTGGAACTAAATTGAGAACTAGAAAATAGTTAAATTGGAAACTAGAAAATACTTGAAGATAGGTTTGTAAGAATTATCCACACTGAAACACAGGGAGAAAAGAAAATGATTGGGGGGAAATGAGCAGAGCACCGTGATCTACGGGCAAAATCAAGCAGTCTAACATACAAGTATTTTTGAAGTCCCAGAAAAAGAGAAAAATGACAAAAACGTTTTTTGAAGAATTAATGGCCAAAAATCTTTCTTCCAAATTTGATTTAGAACACCAACCCACAGATCTGAGCAGCTCAGCAAACCACAATCAGGATAAATACAAAGAAAACCATACCCATACCCCACGCACATTATATTCAAACTTGAAAACCAAGGATAAAGGAGAGAAGAGATGTGAAGAATGAGTAGGAGTTAGCCAGGCAGGGGTTGTTGGGAAGCAGGGGAGATTGTTCCAGGCAGAGGGAAGACAACATCTTGAAAGACCCACACACAGCAAGCAATTCCAGGAATTGAAAGAAGTTATTTGGGGCTAAGGAGAAAGTTATAACAGTGAGAGGTAAGGTTAAAGAAGTGGCCAAGAGCCACAGAGAGGACCTGTGAGCATAGTATCTGAGGGAGATGGGGAAGAAAATTATATCCTGAGTAATATAATCAGATTTGTCTTTTTAAAAATCACTATGGCTACAATGTGTGGAGTAGATTGGAGAGACACAAAATGGAGGCAGGAAGAGGCTATTGCAGTAACCCAGGCACAAAAGTGTGTTGTACAGAACTTGAGATATGGCAGTAAGGATGGAGAGTTACAGACTGATTCAAGAACTACTTAGGAAGTAGAAGAGGTAAGATTTGATGAATGACTAGATGTAAAGGAGGATGGAGTAAAGAGTGACTGTTAGACCTATGCAACATTTCCAGGTTCAGCCACCTACCCTCAAGTCACATTCATTACCTTGTACCAAACAGAATGTCCCGAAATGCAATTCTGATCATGCCACCCCCTGCTTAAAAGCTCTTCTGTAGCTCCCATCATTTCTCTGCTCTAGATCTTTCCATGACTTCCCATCATACCCAGAGTGAAAGCCAAAGTCCTTATGATGTCCCATAAAGCTCTGCATGATCAGGTCTCCACATAACTTTTAGCCATCATGTCCTTCAGTTCCCCACCTTGCTCACTCTGCTTCAGCTATACTGGCTTCCAATGTAAGGTCTGGGTTAGATATATAAATGTGAGAAACTCTAGAGATTGGGGACATAAGAAGCAACCAGCAAAAGAAACTGAAAGGAAATGACCATAGTGATACAAAGAAAACCAGAGAAGATCTGCTTTCCTGAAAGAAAAATTAAGAAAGTTCAATCAGGAGAAGGTGATCACGCTAAGGTTAAGCTGGGCAACGTGCAACTTTAAGAAACACCACCCACACCCAAATAATTGCTACAGATGGCCTATGAATCACATTAGATAAACATGGACTATAGTATCAAATCTAGCATAAAAGGCCCTTAAACGAAAATTTTCTGGCTACGTCTCCTGAGGCAGAATAGGGTCTGGAGGCAGGGAACCTAACGCCGATTCACGCTGACTTCCTAGAACTAAATCAAAAGGTAAACCCCAAATTTCCACACCTAAGTAACAAAAGGACCAGCGGCTACTCCCTTTGCAAATCCCCACCTTTTCTGACAGGCAGATGGAAATTGAAAGTACCTCAACCAATCAGACTGATTGCGGGCCAAATCTTCCTTTGCAGAGAAGTGCAACTAAGTAACATCACTTTAGCCAATGATTGGTTGCTTTCCACAACCAATCAGATGTTTGTATAGGAGTATGACCTTTGTCATTTTACTTCAGCCTCTGATTGGTTGCTTTCCATAACCAATCAGACTGATTGTGGGCCACCACTTCATTTGCATGAGGAGAACACCAGTGTCCAATGGGAAATCTCTAGTGGGTATTTGGACCTAAGAAGATTCTGTATCCAGTACACTGTGGAGCGTAGTTTGGTTTTCAATGAATCTTTGCTTTTGTTGGTTCATTATTTCCTTGATTTGTGCGTTTTGTCCAATTCTTTGTTCAAAAGAACCTGGACACCCTCCACCAGTAACACTCTTACCTCATTTCCTACCATTCTCCATTTATGGGATTATTTGCTTCAACCAAACCAACAGGCCAGGTGCCAGTGGCTCACACCTATAATCCCAGCGCTTAGGGAGGCCAAGGCATGAGGATCATTTGAGCCAAAGGGTTTGAGACTAAGGTGAGCTATGATCCTCACTGCACGCCAGACTGAGTAACAAAGCGAGACCCCCCATCTTTAAAACAAAACTGCCCACTGCAGTCTTGGTCTTCATCTTTTTGATGCTCCCTGTAAGTGGCAGTCACTTCCGTAGGTTTGTGCCTCACATCTAGTAGTTGATATTTTATTTCATGTTTTAAAAACCTTTGGAAGACCAGGCGCGTTGGCTCACGCCTGTAATCCCAGCACTCTGTGAGGCTGAGGCAGGAGAATCGCTTGAGGCCAGGAGTTCGAGACCAGCCTGGGGAAATAGCGAGAACTTGTGTGTATACACACACACACGCTTTGGAAGTAGGTCTTATTTCTCATTCTTCAGGGCATAAACCTCTCCCGTGCAGCAATCAAACTCAATCTTTGTTTTCCCAGTAAAAGCCTAGCAGAGTATATGGCACTTAGGATTAACAAAAAAAAAAAAAATTGTTGCTCAAGGAATGACGGAGTTATTATATAACAGACAGGACTAAGTAGGGATAACCTCAAAAGGACGCAACTTCTGGCTTTGTTTTTTTGTTTTGTTTTGTTGCCTCCTTTCTAAGATTTCAGTACTCTAACTGCATCCTTGCACCACCGCGCGCCACCCCGAAATTGACGTCACAATCTGGACTAAAACTACCAATCCCAGAATGCCGAGCGAGGAGGCGGGCTCTCCGGAAGCCGCCGAGTGATTAGTGAGCGGAGAAGTTTTCTTCCGGCGGGAAGGGCCCCGGAGGCGGGGACTTGAGGGGAAAGTTGAGACGTGATTACCGGGTTGGGCGGGCCCTATCTGGGAGGGGTTTGTGGGTGAACTCGGGGTCCACCGCCCGCTGAGGAGATGGATGAGGATGGGCTTCCTCTCATGGGGTCAGGCATAGACCTGACCAAGGTTTGTAAAAGACGGTGCTAGACTCCCGACGAGCCGGGAGGAGGATGGGGAAGACGCAGCTTTCCGGGGAGACACCCACCTTCCGAGTCCCCACTCTGTCACGGCCTCGGGCCCTTGTGCGGGCCTCAGGAGGGAGAGCCCCACAGTCCACCTTGAAATGGGGTCCCTCCTGAGCTGATTAAGGAGACGGTGTGCATCTCCCAACTTTCGCTTCCCATCTCGCTTGTCTCTCTGCCGCCGGCGACACACGCCGGTTGCGATAGCTAGCCCTACCTCTTATTCAGCCCCCAAGATTTTGTGTGTGTTTATGTGTGGTGCTTTTTGCTTGCCAAAATTCGTACCAGTGAGTCTAGAGCCTGTTCTCAAACTTTTATGCACCTCTGTCATCTTCGGACACCCCACCCACAGTTTAGGAAACAAGTTAATGACTATTCCCAGTTCTTCAAGAAATTCATATCACACAGCAAAGTGCCTCGTGATTATGTCCAAATATGAAAAGATTTGCACTGTGTACGTTCCTCCTGTATGAACCATGTTTCTTTTTACGTAACACAGGTGCCAGCTATTCAACAGAAAAGAACGGTGGCTTTTCTAAACCAATTTGTGGTGCACACTGTACAGTTCCTCAACCGCTTTTCTACAGTTTGTGAGGAGGTAGGTCCGGTGATACTGGTTTATAGAGTCGCCTGGAAATCACCTTTCACTGCTGAGATTGACAAATGGAGTAAAACAAGAATTACAGTCTTTATTCATGTACCGTGACCTCTCATCACCCAATTGTGTTAACACACCTTAGGTTCTCTTTTACTCTGTTAAAATCAATCCTGCACCCCTCCTCTACTGAGTTAGTGTTCTAGAGGTCCCTGTGACATAGTTCAGTCAGGCTTATTGCGATTAAAGGGAACAACAGGAAATCTAATTTTTTTTTTTTTTTTTTGTGAGACAGGGTCTCACTCTGTCACCCAAGCTACAGTGCAGTGGCGCGATCTCGGCTCACTGCAACCTCCACCTCCCGGGTTCAAGCGATTCTCCTGCCTCAGCCTCCTGAGTAGCTGGGATTACAGGCATGAGCCACCATGCCTGGCTAATTTTTTATATTTAGTAGAAACGGGGTTTCAACATGTTGATCAGGCTGGTCTCGAATTCCTGATCTTGGGCGATCCACTAGCCTCAGCCTCCCAAAGTGCTGGGATTACAGGTGTGAGCCACCGCACCCGGCTTCTAAAATTTCACAGTTGAAAACAGTTTTTATTTTGCAATTTGTCGTTCGTTCCCGTACCCCAAAACCACATTGTTTAAATTTATTTTACATTCTGGATCTAAAAGATGGCTAGAGGAGATAGCCTAGAAACATAACTTTGGCATCAAATATGATTATAGAAATAAAAATATTTTCTGCAAATGACTTGTGATGTAAGGATTAAGTACCCAACTAGGGATTAGGTACCAAAACTGGCACAGCAGTGCGCACCTGTAATCCCAGCTACTCGGGAGGCAGAGGCAGGAGGATCACTTGCGCCCGGGAATTTGAGACAAGACTGGACAACAGAGAAACTCAGTGTTTTGTTTTCGTTTTTGTTTTAAAAAAGAGGATTAGGTACTAGATCCAGGATCCAGGGAATCCCTGTCTTTTAAAAAGCCAAAAGAGGATGGGGAAGACGATGGGAACCATGGGTTGAAATTGCATTTAAGGAAAGAGAAAAGTAAATTATGGGACTTAGATATTCACAAGTAAGTCTGTTGAACATTCTGTCTTATGTAAGGTATAGCCTTAGCAATTAGAGTTTTTGTTAAGTGTGTTACTACTATTAATAAAAATTGCATGGAGATGGGAAAACTATTTTTTACTTGTATGAAATTCCAGTTACTGTTTTGTCTAATTATCAACATTTCTTCTGCCTTCTAAGACAAAGTAAAATATAGTAATTGGTAGAGTAAGGGGCTTAATTCAATTTAGTTTTATATGTTAATGGCCAGAAACTAGGTGCTTGCTTCCAGTCAGTTTTATTTCGTTCCTACTATCTCTCTAAATAATTTAGGATATAAAATTGACTGAATAAAAACCAGTAAGCCAAGGTTTTCACCCTTCAATTTTTATACCAGGGCAAGATGGAGAAGTATCTGGAAAGGGACTGTCCCAGGATTACTAGCAGAAAGGAGCAAATACTCTTATCCCCATAGCCCTTATCATCAAGCTGAAAAATAAAGAACAAAGCAACAAGTAAACACACCTATGAAAGCAACTTGTTTGAGCTGTCCTGAAACAGGGATAGCCCTTCACCTTTGTAGTGCCTAATGGTTCTTGAATGAGGGCTGTTTACTGACAACTAGATCAAAGAAAACAATAGTCATCTCATTTATTGATAGATTATGATCAAAGCCTCATGAGTCACTCTTTAACCTCCTCCTGTTCCTGTCTCAACTTCTCTGCAGCTGTTCTGGCTGTATCTGTATTCCAGTACTTCTTTGAATTCTAGAGAAAAGTTTGTTCATCAAAACCTCATGAAGTTTAAAGGTAGTCTATTGCCTTTTGTCCTTTTTCAAAAATCTTATTTCTTTATTTAAATTGACAGGTAAAAATTGTATTTTTATGATGTACAACATGATGTTTTGATATATGAATACATTGTGGAATGGCCAAACCAAGCTATTTAACATAAGCAATGCCTCACGTACTTACTTTTTTTCGTGGTGAGCACACTTAAAATCGCCTCTCTTAGCAATTTTCAATACAATATATTGTTATTAACAGCAGTCACCATGACATGTAGATCTCTTGAACTTATTACTCCTGCCTAACTGAAATTTTGTATCCTTTGACCGCATCTCCCCAATCCTCTTAACCCCAAGCCCCTGCTAACCACCATTCTACTCAATATTTCTATGAGTTGTACTTTTTTATCCTCCATATATAAGTGAGATCATTCAGTATCTGTCTCTGTTTGACTGGCTTATTTCATTTAACACAATGTCTTCCAGTTCATTCATGTTGTCACAAATGACAGGATTTCATTCTTTTTTAAGGCTAAATAGTATTCCATTGTGTATATATACCACTTTTTTTAATCCATTCATCCATTGATGGACACTTTTGATTCCGTATCTTGGCTATTGTGAATAATGTTGCAGTGAACTTTCAAGTATAGATGTCTCTTGAATGTACTAATTTTACATCCTTTGGATATATACCCAGAAGTGGGATTGCTGGATCATATAGTAGTTCTATTTTTAATTTTTTGTGGAGCCTCTGTACTATTTTCTATAATAGCTGTACTAATTTACATTCCCACCAACAGTGTACAGAGGTTCCCTTTTCTACACATCTTCATTAACACTTGTGATCTTTTATGTTTTTGATAATAGCCTTTCTAGCAGTTATGAGGTAATATCGCATTGTGCTTTTAATTTGCATTTCCCTAATAATTAGTGATGTTGAGTATTTTTTCATATACCTGTCGGCCACATGTATGTCTTCTTTTCAGAAATATCTGTTAAGGTTTATTGTCCAGCGCAGTGGCTCATGCCTGTAATCCCAGCACTTTGGGATGCCAAGGCGGGCGGATCACTTGAGATCAAGAGTTCAAGACTAGCCTGGCCAACATGGTGAAGCCCTGTCTCTACTAAAAATACAAAAATTAGCCAGGCATGATGGCAGGCACCTGTAATCCCAGCTACTTGGGAGGCTCACTTGAACCTGGGAGGCAGAGGTTGCAGTGAACCGAGATAGCAGGACTGCAGTCCAGCTTGGGCAACAGAGCGAGACTGTGTCTCAAAAAAAAGTCTATTGCCCATTTTTTAATGTGATTTTTTTTTTGCTATTGAATTCTTTGTATATTTTGGATATTAACCCTTCATCACATATATGGTTTCCAAATATAGTCTCCCATTCCATAGGTTCTCTTCACTCTATTGATGGTTTCGTTGGCTGTGCAAAAGCTTCGTAGTCTTTTAAAATAATTTTTAAAAAATAATTTAAAATCCAGATTCTACAAACTTCTTAGTGTGATGTAATCCCATTTATTTATTTTTGGTTTTGTTACCAGTGCTTTGGGGTTTATATCCAAAAAAAGTCATTGCCCAGACCAATGTCGTGGAACTTTCCCCTTATGTTTTCTTCTAGTAGTTTTACAGTTTCAGGTCTTACATTTAAATCTTGAATCCTTTTCGTGTTAAATTTTTTTATATGGTAAAGGATGAAGGTCTAATTTCATTCTGCATGTGGATATCCAGTTGTCCCAAAATGATTTATTGAGACTGTTATTCTTAACATCTGTGAAAAGTATGTTTCTGTAACTGTCTTTTCTGTGTTCTTAACATCTTTCTCAAAAATCAATTGACTTTAAATGCATGGATTTATTTCTGGGCTCTTTATTCTGTTTCCTTGGTCTATGGCTGTTTTGATTACTGTAGCTTTGTGGTAGATTTTCAAATCAGAGAGTGTGATCTCTCTGGCTTTGTTTTTTTGGCTTAATATTGCATTGCCTGTTCAGGGTCTTTTGCGGTTCAGTATGAATTTTAGGATTTTTTTTCTATTACTGTGAAAATATTATTGGAAAATTGATAGGGATTGCATTGAGTCTGTAGATTGCTTTGAGTGGTGTCAACCTTGTAACAACATTCATGTTTCCAATCCATGAACACACATTATCTTTCCATTTATTTGTGTCTTCTTCAATTTTTTTCATCAATGTGTTATAGTTTTCAGTGTACAGATCTTTCACCTCACTGGTTAAATTTACCCCTATGTATTTTTTTTGTAGCTATTGTAAATGAGATTTTTTTTCTTTTTTTTTCAGATAGTTTACTTTTAGTGTATAGAAATGCTACTGATTTTTGTATGTTGATTTTATATCCTGCAGCTTTACCAAAGTAGTTTGTTAGTTCTAACAATTTTTTGGTGGAATTTTTTATAAGATTTTCAATATATAAGAGCATGCCATCTGCGAACAGAAACAATTTCATTTCCTTTTTTTCAATTTCAATGCCTTTTATTTTTCCCTCTTGTCTAATTACTAATGCTAGGACTTCTAGTACTATGTTGAATAGAAGGGGTAAGAGTGAATATCCTTGTCTTGTCCCTCATCTTAGAGGAAAAACTTTCAGTTTTCACCATTGCGTATGATGCTAGCTGTGGGCTCGTCATAAATGGCCTTCATTGTGTTGAGCTAGATTCTTTCTATACCTAATTTGTTGAGAGTTTTTATCATCAAAGGATGTTGAATTTTGTCAAATGCCTTTGTTCCATCTATTGAGATGGTCATACGGTTTTTGTCTTTCATTCTGTTAATGTGATGTATCACCTTTACTTATTTGCATATGTTGAACCATCCTTGTATCCCAGGGATAAATCTGACTTGAACATGGTGAATGACCTTTTTAATGTGCTGTTGTATTCAGCTTGCCAGTATTTTGTAGAGGATTTTTGCTTCTATGTTCACTGGGGATATTGACCTTTGATTTTCTTTTCTTGTAGTGTATTTGTCTGGCTTTGGAATCAGGATAATGCTGGCCTCCTAAATAGAGTTCGAAAGTTTCCCCTCCTCTTCAGTATCTTGGAAGAGTTTGAGAAGGATTTGTATTAGTTCTTCTTTAAATGTTTGGTAGAATTCAGTAGTGAAGGCATCAAGTCCTGGGGGTTTTGTTTAGTGGGAGACTTAACTACTGATTCGATCTCTTTACTTATTATTGGTCTGTTCAGATTACCTATTTCTTTGTGATTTAGTCTTGATAGTTTGTATGTGTCTAGGAACTTATCCATTCTAGGTTATCCAATCAGTTGGCATATAATTGGTCATAGCAATCTCTTATGAGCCTTCATATTTCTTTTGTTTTAATTGTAAAGTCATGTTTATTGGAGTATGAACTTATATGCAGTAAAATTTACCATTAAGTAAGAGATTTGACAAATGCATAATCATACCATAATCAAGATGTAGAATAGTTGTAGAACAAGATATAGAATCACTCCAAAAATTCCCTCATGCTCCTTTGCAGTCACCCCTTTTTTATCCCTAGGAATCCATTGTTCTGTTTTCTGTCAAAAGGGCCAAATTTAATCACTACAATGGTCTCCAGTACTGTGGAAAAATTCCTGAGCATACAAAACACACAAACCAAGTTTTTAAAAAATGAGATACTTTTAAAAATGTGTTTGGCATATCAACCAAATGAAGGTAGCTTCATATTTTACTACAGATGCTCAGATATCTTAGGCAGAATTAAGTCCACAATTGCCATATATATGCCTCAACAGTAATATTTAAGAGTAGACTGTAAAAATAAACTTACAATCTTTAGAATCGTCAAAACAATGGGATTATTAAATGACCTTTGTAAGTTAAAGCAAAGTTTATAAAGTTGTCTTACATAGTTGTGAAATAGCTAGTCTAGTTAGATAGAATTAACGTCTCCTAAAACTGACCTGCTTGAAGAACTACTGTAGGTCATGTCTTTGTAGGTAGAGTAGGTGAACGAAGATTAAGTACTTGCTCTTTTGTGTTAACACTGTGTCAAGTTTCAGACTGGGGCTGGTTGATAGAAAAACTAGTTAAAAAAAACTATTTTAAATAATGGAATTGAATTTTATGGAAATTGTCTGTGACACCAACTCAACCACAGGACAGAAACAAAAAATTCTCATCTAAACATTCCTGTAGAAAATTGGGACCATCTAAAAATTCATCCCAGCCACCACCATGAAAGAGACAAAGAAAGCAAAAACTTCTGTTCTGAATATATCAGTGGTCCCATATTCAGATACTTCTTATCTACTTGAAAAGCTTTGATGGGCGGGGCACGGTGGCCCACACCTGTAATCCCAGCACTTTGGGCCCAGGTGGGCAGATCACCTGAGGCTAAGAGTTCGAGACCAGCCTGGCCAACATGGTGGAACGCTGTCTCTACCAAAAATACAAAAATTAACTGGGCGTGGTGGTGCACGCCTGTATTCCCAGCTACTTGGGAGGCTGAGGCAGGAGAATCACTTGAACCTGGGAGGTGGAGGTTGCAGTGAGCCAAGATTGCGCCATTGCACTCCAGCCTGGGTGACAGAGCAAGACTCCATCTCAAAAAAACAAAACAAAAGAAAAAAAGAAAAGCTTCGCTGATTCTTTCAAACACACATCAGACCTTAAGTTCATTAGCATTTATAACGTCACTGAGCTGCATTGCGCTCTGTGGCTGAAAAAGCCAATTCTTTGTATTTCTTTGGTATCAGTTGTAACATCTCTTTCGTTTCTGATATCATTTGAATCTTCTCCTTTTCTTAATCTAGCTAAAAGTTTGTGGATTTTGTTTTTCTTTTCAAAAATCCAGCTCTTAGTTTCATTGATCTTTTCTATTGTTTTTCTAGTCTCTTTCATTTTTTTCTGTTCCGATCATTATTATTTTTTCCTTCTACTAACTTTGGGTTTTATTTGTTCTTCTATTCCTTCAGTTGTAACACTAGGATGTTACTTTGGATCTTTCATCTTTTTTGTTATAGGTCTTTACTGCTGAAGCTTCCTTTCCTCTTAAAACTGCTTTTGCCATCTCCCATAAGTATTGATGTGTTGTATGTCCATTTTCATTTGTCTCAAAATATTTTTAATTTCCTTTTTAATTTACTTGACCTATTGGTTGTTTAGGAGCATGTTATTTAATTTCCAGATATTTATGATTTTTTTCAAGATTCCTTCTATTACTGATTTCTAGTTTCAAACCAATATGGTCAGAAAAGATACTTGATATGATTTCAGTCTCCTTAAATGTATTAAAATTTGTTTTGTGGCATATCATATAAACTGGAGAATGTTTTGTGTGCCCTTGCGAAGAATGTGTATTCTGTTGCTGTTTTATTGAATTTTCTACATATGTCTGTTAGGGCCAGTGTTTCATTATTGATTTTCTGCCTGGATGATATGTCCATGGTGTTTGTAGAGATGGCATCTCACCATGTTGCCCAGGCTAGTCTCAAACTCCTGAGTTCAGGGGATCCTCCCGCCTTGGCATCCCAAAGTGCTGGGATTACAAATGTGAGCCACTGTGCTGAGCTCTTTTCCATTCTTTCACTTCAATCTATGTGTGTCCATTTTTTAAAGGTGAAGTGAGTCTCTTGTACACAGCAGGTAGTTGGGTCTTATTTTTGTATCTATTCAGTCAATCTGTGTCTTTTGATCAGAGAATTTAGTCCATTTACATTCAGGGTAATTATTGATAGATAAGGACTTACTGCTGCGATTTTGTTCATTGTTTTCTAGTTGCTTTATAGATCTTTTGTTCCTTTCTTCCACTCTTGCTGTCTTTTGTGATTAGATGATTGTCTCTAGTGATATACTTTGATTCCTTACTTTTCATCTTTTGTGTATTTACTGTTAGGTTTTTGCTTTGTTGTTCCCATGAGGCTCACATAAAACATGTTATAACAGGCTATTTTAAACTGATAATAACATAATTGATAACATAAAAAACCTCTGCACTTTTACTCCACCTCTCCACATTTTGTTTTTGATTTTGCAACGTATATCTTTTTATACTGCATATCCCTTAACAAGTTATTGTAGCTATTATTATTTTTAATAGTTTTGTCTGTTCACTTTCATACTAAAGATATAAGTGATTTAATCACCATGACAGTATTAGAATATTCTGAATTTGACTGTATACATTTTTTTTTCAGCTCTAAAATTTCTGTTTGATTTTTTAAAAAATAATTCCAATCTTTCTGTTACATTTCTCATTTTGGTCATTTATTATTTTCTTGATTTCATTGAATTGTTTCTCTGAATTTTCCTGAAGTCCACTGAGTTTCCCTAAAACAATAATTTTGGATTCGTTGTGAAGAAGGGTCAGTTACTGGTGATTTGTTTCTTTAGTAGTGACGTGTTTCTCTGATTATTCTTGGTCTTTGTGGCCATGTGTTGGTATGTGTGTGTTTGAAGAAGTAAGGACTTACTCCAGTCTTTGCAGACTGGCTTTGTCTGGGAAAGCCCTTCACCAGTAAGCTCATCCAGAGGTTCTAGACAGGCCATCTGTTGTGGTGCATGGCAGGCTTGCTGCTGGAGTCCTTGGGTAGGCTGGCCTGGTGCCTGGGTTCATAGGGTTGTTCCTGGAGCCTGATCCACTGGGGTGGACCTGCTGATTAGCTCTATAGGGGTGGGCCTGGATCCTTAGGGTTCCAACTTGAAGCCTAAGTCTGCAGGGGTTGGTCTGGCACTGGGGTGAGCCTTGAGCCTGAGTCTGCAGTGTCTGGCCAGGTTCCAAGGTGGGCCTGGTGCTTGGAACCCCTGGGGTGGACCTGGAGCCAGAGTATGTGGGGGTGGGCCTGGGTCCTGGTTGTACTGTGACTAGCCTGGAGCCTGAGTCTGCAGGAGTGGTCCTGAAGCCTCCGTCCATGGGGGCCAATCTGGCAATGCAATCTACTGGGGTGGTCCCAGACTCTGGGTCTGCTGGAACATACCTAGACCCTGACTCACCACAGGGATTTGTCTGGGGCCAGCTTGG